>NC_041376.1:14073555-14246055 GCF_900634415.1 Cottoperca gobio | reverse complement strand
TGGTGCGCTTGTATAGGATGTGATGCAGCACTATACTACTAATCTACCCAGTAGTATACGCTGGAAGAAGTAAGTACTACATTAAACATTAAACTGCTCTTACTGTGCATGTGCACTGTGAAAGGAGCTCTGCACAATAAGCACTTATACGTTTGATTCTTCATAATACTTCTGTACTATTACTTTAGTAACAAAGTATTTTTACATTGTGATATTTCCACTTTTACTTAAGTTAAGGATCCCGGTGTCTCTCTATATCTGACCAAATGCCATCAAAAGCTGAACTTTTAAAGGCTTAACACATATTAATTTAGGTTATTGGTGATTGGATTGAATTAAATTGTAAAGGGTGTAATAGATAAAATGGTAACTCAATTGGCAAATTACTTTTTCCCTTTTCAAGTGAGCTAAAGCTCGTCTCAATACAATCCCAGTGTGAGGCCAAGGGTGCATTTGAAACATGTCAGGAATCAAAATCCAGATTGTGTGTGTGTGTGTGTACCTGGTAAAGTGTCAGACAGTTGTTGGGTGATGTCGGAGGTGCTGCTGCTACGTGGCAGAGGGCTATCCCCGCCTCCCAGCTCCTCCTCTCCCCCACATTCTGACAGCTGACACTCCTCCACATCTGACACACAGGAGACAAGAAGACACAGTCAGGCAGAGCCACAAGAACCACGCAGCATCCATAACGCAAACCTTCAGATGTAAACACACTGAGGTATCTCATTTGTTATCTTTAGGGATTTGAAGGCAAAGTATAGATGAAGGTTTGACAAATTCATGAGAGCGTCAGAGAGAAATGAAGACGTGCACACATGTAGTGTTGATGCAGACATGCTTTTGTTATAGAGCGTATTCCTACACATGGCAGTGCTGCCCTAGAGCTTTATTACATGTTTTACTAGACACAGGAACTGACAGCATGTAACAGATAGTGACAGACGGATGGAAAAGCAGGGGCGGCGGTCACACACACACAAACACACACAAACACACACACACACACACACACAAACACATGGAGCTCTCAGAACACACTTTACCTGAGAGTCTGTGAGAGCAAGCAGAGTTACCAGAAGAGATACCAGGCAAGAAAGAGCTCACAGTGTGGAGAAGCATAGGAACGCTTTTAGCATTGGGCAAAGCCTCGTACAGATGCACACAGTTGCTGATGGACTGGCTTCGCTTAGCTTCCATCAGGGAAAAGGAAAGAAGAGGAAAAAGAAGAAAGACAGTGGAAACAGAAAAGAGGTGAAGGAAAGGAGACAGAATTCAATAACGGCAAAGTACAGAGCGAGTGAATAAAGCACAGCAGAACCAGAACTTTCATATGTTCAATTACAGAAACACAACACGAGGAGGAAAAGTTGTAAATAAGATTCATACCAGAAGGATGGAACTAGAATAACCGCCTCACGATGTTATGCCGTCCACCATTTCATTACTTCATCATTTTTATCCTATTAGACATTTGTGTTAAATTATCATTATCAGTTCATCTCTGAGTCAAAGTGGACGTTTGTGCCAAATTTGAAAAACTCCCTCCAAGGCGTTCCTGAGATACGACTCTCACTAGAATTGCACGTACAGCCTTGGCTGTCGCCGGCCAGAAAGAGATAGAAATCAAACCGAATGTTAAATTGCACCGTACCTATCACATAAAATAAATTCACCTCAAAGTATTTAGGACAAACAACAACGGGATGATTTTGTTCTTTAACTGCGATGCTACCTAAATAATGAACCCTGTACAAGCCAAACATACTACATATTTATTTATTTATATATATATATATATATATATATTTCTGTCTAAACTATATTTTTTATATATCAACATTTAGACACAGGTATACCTGATGATATCTATCCCAGCGATGGTTTAACTAGGTTAATGTAGTTGTAGAAGCTTAATGAATATCAAGCCTTTTTCTCTATTATCAAGATCTCTGAACAATATTAGTTTGTATTTGCATGCAGAAGTACAGCCAAGTTTTGACAGTTGTCAATGCTGAGGCATTGCCATTGTGTGTGGATAGCACTTGAGGCTTAATCTCAAAGAGAGCAATGAAAGAGGACAGTTCTATTCTCTGCTTTCAGCACACTTTAATTACGCCTTTCAGTAGAGAGATACATCGTCTCTGCCACAGCCCGCCACTGCTCCCCATTTATGCATATTAATGAGCATTAATTACACTCTTAATGAAACTATCAAAAACTGCCGTGCAATTGATGTGTGGGCCCCTCTCTTGAGGAGTAGGGAGGAGGACTGTCGGGCCTTTGAAGATCAATGTGGGAGAAATCCAATTAGGCCAAAGAAAGGGAAGGGAATTTGAAGCGGTAGTGTTTAATGTCCATCTTTGCACGTAGATACAAATAAACAGACCAACAGAATAGGTGCATAAACACATAATAGACGCACACGCACATGCACACGCACGCTCCTAGCTCAACAAGCCCGTCATTTTAGTACGCCGGTGGTAATTGGGGAGGCGGAAGGCCAGGAAAGGAAAAGGCATCGTAAACGCGTTTTATCCTCCACATTAAGATTCTGTCTAGACTAAATTAAGACAAGCAAGACAGGCACTGCAGCTAGTTACTACTCTACTGCCTTCCAGCTCAACTTATAATTAGCCTGCCACATTCCCATCAGATAAGGGGTGTTTGCCGTGTCTGAGTTGAGGTAATGACAATGAGTGTCCAAATCTGGCCTTTGACATGCCGTCGGGGAGGGATTGTGCTGTATGCATGCAATCGAGCTGACATGGAAACATGTTGACATTGGCCGGTGACATGTGCGGGGGAACAATGGAGGCCATCTGCTGGCCTCTTTGTCTTTGGTGCTGGGCCTTTCAACGACACCTGGGCCAGCGTACACATGGACCTGTCTGAAGGCTTTCACACGCAGTCAATACGTCTGATAAACCCTGTGCTCTGACGCTGTGCTGCGGAAGCTCATCAGTACCGTTGTTGGCCCACACAAAGCCAGGGGATTAATACAGGGGCATACATACGAAGGGTTTTATAAAATATTAGTATTTTATCTGTGCCTGCCTCTGATGGTATTGTAATATACTACAACAATAATGCTAATATCACAAGTACTTACCGGAGGCCTTCTGTCGGACATTGTAAAGGGCTTTCTCTACACCAGGAGCACCTGACGTAGTGGCGGAGCGAATCCTCATGGGCTCCTGAACTCCTGGCGCGCCCTGCTCCCCTTGGTTCCTCCAACTCAGTGAGAAGGACCGCGCCACTGCTGATGCCTTCTGGGAGTCCTGGAGCACACCTGACATGCAGAGGACAACACTTGCTGAGTTCTGAGGCATCACTGTACATTAAAAAAATAAAAAGCTTTATAGTTTGATTTAGTACCAAAAAGCTTTACTTAAGCTACTTTAGACATGTCCTTAATAACGCCTCACACACTGCTGTAGTGGCTGTCAACTTCAATGTCTGATTGTCCATTTCCTTAAACTTGTAAGTAGTGCGAGTATTATCTGAACTAGCATGAGCTCATCGACAAGTCCACATGTTGAGTTCCAATGTGTAGGATTTGAACATTTATGACTTTGGTGACCAATACTTTTGTTTTATTGTTTCAGAACATTGAGTCACTGATCAATAGAAATGACTTTTTCATGCCAAGTGAAAGAAACTAACACAACCACCATAAAGTCAAATGTAGGACAAAATAAGGCTCAAATGTAAAGTAAGCTGAATTATTTTCCCAAAAGTCTATTTCAAAAAAGGAAATTCCACCCAGATTCTCGCCATTCCCAATTCCCATTTTTTCCCCCATTTCTCCCCCTCACCACGTCCTCTCTGCTTCTTCTCCTTCTGTTCGCTGAGTTTGTCCAGAGGCAGGTTGGCCATGTCCAGGCCATAAACGGAGCGTGCCAGCACAGCCGTCAGCGAGTCCATGATGCTGGCCCACTCTGTCACCAGCTCCTCCCAGCAGGTAAGGGAGGACAGCACTGCCAGCAGCTCGTCCCATAGCTCCCGGGAGATAAATACGCACAGGTTGGCTCGCACCCACGCCACAATGATGGTCTGAATGCGAGACGAGACGAGGAAAGATGAATTAGCATTGACAGAGGGGGTTGCAGCTCTGAATTCCAGCCACTGATAAGATGTGACAGCAGAATCCTCACACTGACACATCTCATTTGGTATAGTGTCTCTTTGGCTTTGAGTCAACAACCAATCCATCCAAGACATACACAACCAGTACATGTAGCTTCCTGAGCAACAAGCCATGGAGGTGACTCATAAAGGAAAATGCACGGGATTATGTGCATTCAAAGTCCTGTAATTACAGTGCACTATAGTGACAGGACTGAGAGCAGGTAAGATGACATAGCCACACTCGTTCTTGCCTGAATTGAATAACAAACCCTCTATATCAGCGAACGTAATACTAAGCACCTGTAGACATACCCTAAAAAGTATAGATGCTAAACTTTCAGCAAAGTTGTCTTTTCTTTGGTTTTCCTGTGGCCTCTTCATCACTGCCTCTGTGATCCTCAGCAGTACCTGCAGCATCTGCTCCCTGCAGAACAAAAGAAATAAAGAAAGTGAGTAAATCAGAACCGTGTCAACCCCCCCCCCCCCCCCCCCCAAATATAATAATGATATTCAGGAGTCATGAAGGAATAACTGTTCCATGTGTCTCAGAACCTCTCACTGACCATGTCTGTGTATTCATTGTGTGCTCCATGATCATGTGCCGGTAGATGCTGAGAACCCCCTTGCACACCTCCACCTGGTTATCCAGGAGTTTAGCTACATCCTGGCATGGCTCCAGCAGGAAAACATTGGACGAGTTGGTCAAGAACACCTACACACATATAGGTGCAAGAAAAAAACAGTAAGATTGAGCAAAAAAAAGCAAGACATGGAGACAAAGTAAGAAAGACGAAGTGCATCCAGTAAGCGTTTCTGATTCCAATCACTAAATGCTGTGATTCTCAGGAACGTAGGAGACGGACCTGTAGTGTGGGCTGGATACCAGCCTTGACGTCCTTATTCTGCGCCTCAGTGAAAAAGCCCCGACTGATGGCGCTGCTGAACGAGTAAGTCCTCCCCCAGCTGGACGAGCGCTTGTGGCCGTGACTCTCTACCGTCTGGGAGAAGACAAGACAGGCCAGTCAATTGGTCAGCAGACAGTGGTGGAAGAAATATTTAACTTAAGTAAAAGTGAAGAAGTACTATGTAACTAATAAAAGTCCTGTATTCAAAACCTCACTTAAAGTAAAAGTATAAAAGCATCAAAATATATTTAAAGTTAAAATACTCATTAAAGGCCCATTTCAGAATAATATATAATGTATATAACTGGATTCTAATTATTGATGCATTATTGTGTTCATCCCTTTAATGTTGCAGCTGGTAAAAGCTCTATTACTCTATAAACTGCTGAGTATTGTAATTTGTAATATATCAGATTTTTTTGTTGGTTTATATTTTGTAATAATAATAATATAAATCTGCAAAGTAACTTAAGCTGTCAGATAAATGTAGTGCAGTGTAAAGTATAATATTTCCTTGTGTAAATGTAGTGGAGCAGAAGTATAAAAAAAAAGTACAAGAAACGTTCTTGAGTAAATGTACTCAGTTACATTTTACCACTGTCAGTAGGCATACGCTAAGATATTAAGACACATTTACAAATGTAACTATATAGTATAATAGTATACATATGTATGTTATCCTGACGTGTTTTACTTGGCTGTCTGTATCAGGTGTTACCTGTGCGTGCATGCTGTTAGCCTCTGCGCTGAGTATCTGTTCAGAGCGGCCCTCCACCTCATCTTCCTGGTTAGTGGCCTCAGGCTCCGTCATGAAGCCGGGCTTGTCCTGCAGGATCCACTTCCTGTACACTTTAATCACCTTCCTGGTTGCTGATGCTTCACAAGACGGCAGCAGGAAGGCCTGAGGAGGGAGAAGAGGGACTTATAATTTGAACTATTACAGTATTATGAATGGAAAAGGTAGCCTGGTAACAGGAGGGCTCTATAAGTTATGCTAACAAACGGCCAACAGAGGGCGACACAGTCCATGTTATCACAGTGTCACCAACCGATCTGCTTTCTAATCATGACCCAAGATTAAAACTATATCATACCTGCAATTTGATTTGTACAACATCAAATAAAGAAATATTTCTTGGTGATGCTGTACCTGGTGGAAGACCTCATTGACAAAATTCACATTGTCTCTGGTGGACAGCAGGATGGCGTGCACCATGTCATAGACGTAGCGGTGCTCCTCCTCAATGCTACACAAACTGGAATCGCTGTGCCGTCGATCTGACAGCGTGCTGCTGTTGGAGTGGCTCTTCTCAGGCTCCCCTGCTGGCCCGTTCGTATCCCCATCTGATGTCTTATCCTTCTCCTTCTCCTGGCTGCTACTGCCTGCAGTGACAGTCTGGGCACCACAGAGACAGAAAGTGAGAAATGAGAGTCCCTTAGTATTCTGCACAGCTGCTTCTGCACAGTTCAATAATTGGACGCTGGAGTCTCATTGAATAGAATTCCCTTAGTATATTATTTGTGTTTTATGGTCATTTCTAGGAATGAGCTACTGTAGTGGTCATTACTGTAAAATTATTCTCACCTCCGTGCACTCATAATAATATTCATTTTACATTTAATTATTTTTCTCTCCCAATGACTGTAACTGTATTTACTGTCATGTACAGTACTGTATATAAATCCCACTATATTAGGAAACATATTTAACAATGCAAATATTTTTTTGTGAGCAAGTATTCTATAAGTTTGCCAATGTCATAACATACATACAACATACATACAACATACATGTCTCCCCAGCAGAAGAAACGTGAGCAATACATGTTGTAATGCTTGGACTGTGTGCTATAGTGTTGTAAAAGAGGTTTGCATGAGAACGTCATATTTCTACAAGCTTGCAACTCCTGAAACACTGTCCTTTGTGTTTTTGCCCAGATGTTTTCCTACAGATACAGCTCGGGGGGGCTTTGCTGCAACAATACCTTCATACCAGCCCACCTCCTCCATCCTCGGTGACGGTATGAGAAATCAACAGAACGGTACTCTCGTGCTCACCTGGATGAGTTTGGGAATGACCTCGATGCCGTTCTTAGCGCTCTGCGCCGCGGCAGCACTGCTGACATACTTCTTCTCCAGGAAGAAGGTGACCAGCCAGGTGATGAAGGCCACACGGGGAGCCAGGTACTGATCCCTGGTGCAGAAGGTGCTCTCATTGTTCCGCGTCACTGGCACATACAAGGGTTTTGGTCTGTGGTGGGGGAGGTCTAATTGAGCAATACAGTGGGATGAAGAGTGAGCGATGGTGACAAGAGGGAGGGTGGGGGGAAAGAAGGAGAAGAGCGAGAGAGAAAGACAAAGAGAGAGATTAATATCAACTGCAGATGTTTGGCTTTGAAGCTTTTTCCAGTTGAGTCCAAATCTGTTGACTCAAGCACAAAGGCTCTGGAGCAGAACAAGCAGAAGAGTCTTTTTTATATTAACGTAATAAATAATATACTTCTGGAAATGAACAAGCAGCATGTTATTAATTATTACACTTATCCTATTGCTCACTTGTTATATACCTTTCTGTTGTTTTGGAGTCCTGCGTGATCACAACATTCGCTCGTTTGTGCAGTTTGATTAATTACTACTAATACTAATTACCAACTGAAAAGCCTCTACTCAGCAAGTAACTTACTTTTTAAAGATCCTACTTATAGAGTATTTTGCACACAACCCAAGCTACAGTACATTCATCAATATAGTAAAATATCAGTCCTAATACATTGTTCAAGCAGTGTCTCTGCATGTAATAATCTAATAACAAAGTGGTCAATTGTATAAATATAAAACAATGGTTTGTGTCGCGCTAAATACATCTGTAATTCTAACTTTACTATTTCCATGTGCTGCAGTTCATTTGCTGCTTTTATATATTACGTCCTCTGCTGATGTCGATCACACTTATCATGTTCAAGTGCAATTGTGCTCGAGGATTCTAAGAGAGCCCGCAGTATGACCACAGTCTCATCAATGGAGAATACAAGTATTGGTACGTTAGTTTTCTGAATAAAAACAATTCAACATGCAGTAAGCAGACAATACCAACAGTCAAACTAAGACTTTACCGTCCAAATAGCAGCTCTCGAGTTCAACTAAAGTGCTTGAACCTTTGCGTTGATACAATATTCAGGCTTCAGCACAAAAGGCAAATAGTATATAGAATATATACTTTATGTCAGCTTACCTAATAAAGGCTTGTAGAGATTTGTAAGCTTGGTGAAGGAGGGGAATAGATGTGGAAGGTAGTACTTCTTGAACAGGCTGAAGAGAAACCTGAAGCCGGTGTCCTGGTTCTCTTTGTTCCTCCATTCTAAACTGGATGCCTGGCAGACAGAGCACAAAGGCAGACAATGTCAGACTCCAGGAGAGGAAAGGAGATGGTTTGAGCATCACTCAGAAAGGGGAAGTATATTGTTTGCAACACAATTGAAGGTTTCTCTAACAAACTGTACACAAAAAGGGAAAATGGTTTGGGCTAAGTACACGTAAGATAAACAGACTCAAACTTTACACACTTAACAACTGATATTGTATTTAGCTTTTCATCTTACTGCATTACAAACTACCTAAGTACTCACACCAACTCCATGCTCATGACAAGACATACACTGTGTAACCATATGTTTATATTCTCCATACACAGGTGATGTATTTTCCATTGCTCAGTATAGTATTTTTAAGTACTGTCTTGCTAGGAACCTTTTCGGGAGACCCCTCCAACCAGGGTTTAACTCATACAGGAAAGATTAAATAATTTAAACTGAGCCACTATATCAGGACATATGAGCAGTTTTCCTTCTACATTCAGATTAGTTCACTTGAATTATCCCGCTGGTACGATCATACGCAGACGTTATGTTATTATAGAGAACATGTGAAAATATCGAGATGTATATCATCTGTTGCAGTTAAAACTATCGTGGTAATATTTATAGGCCATATCGCCTAGCCCCGGCCCTAGTGCCAACTGCCAGTAAATCAGGGTCATATACATCATGACTGACCTGACGACCTCACCTAGAGTCACGACCAGCTAACATGTGTCCCTCCCATCTTATATGCAACCCTTCACTACAATATACTAGTAGGGATTCAGTTCAAACTTCAGAACTAATTTATGATCCACACTGTAATCTATAATCTGGCAAAAAGTTGTGTAGTCTTTTCCTAGCATAGTTGGTTATTACCTGGATGACCATGTACTTCAGCAGGGTTTCGAGGATGTAACACGTCTGATCATCTGCAACCTTTTCTCCTACCACAGCCGGAACCAGCGGGGTAATCTCTTCAGGCACCACCTTGGCTGCTCAGATCGACACACACAAAGAAGCGAGGTAAGAGTAGGAAAGTGAGAGTTTCCTGATCACAACACAGGCTATAAATGTGTCAGAATCTATGCGATTATAAGTTCACACATGTAGAAACATTCATATTCACCATCAGGGGGGTTGGAGAAGGGGTTGTAAATGATGGTGTCGAGGGTGCAGGGCCCTCTGGTGGAGGGCACAGCAGGGAATCCTGGCACCAGACAGGCAAAGATAAGGAACTGCTCCTCGGCACAGTTGTCCCTCAGGGCCTGCAGCCACAGCAGGAAGAGACGGATCCCCTCGCAGCGGATCTAGACAGGAGACGGTTGAGACGTATTAACGGACGCACAAAAGAGTAGTGTTGTAGTGCAGCATGTGGCAGGAAGAAGGTGAGTGTTTACATCTTGTGGAAATGAAAACAGCACGTACCTTGAATGAATTTCCAGTGTGTAGAAGCTTTTTCAGAATAGAACCTGGAAGAAAGAGAATAATGCGTGAATAGATATGTGCACGTTCCTGTGTGTCAAGTCTGGGACTCTATAGTACTGCAACAGCCATGGTGCCATTAATGACTGCTTTCCTTCTTGATTTGAAATGTACTATTCAACATCAATATATTATTATCATCAACATATTATTAGATTATTATATCCCCTCCCACTTTTCTTTAGGTTCATTAATATAATTTCTTATGATTCTTGTCTACATTTATATTTGTGCATCTTCCCTGAAGCTGTTCCTGGCAAACTAGTGGGAAAGTGGCAAGGCTTCACATTTTCCTGATGAAAATTAACGACAGTTGGCAGCGACATGTATTCATGAAGGCAATCTGGATCCGCTGTAATCAAATGAGACATTGCGCTGATTGCTAAATACCTTGAGTGGAAGTGGTCTGTGTGTGTGAGGTAGGACATGCTCTCGACAGCCTGCAGACAGCACTGTTCTTACGAGGCCCCTGAAGGCTGCGAAGACATTTTAGCTGGTTTCTTTTAGTATTTTAACTTTAGGATCAAGGATAACATTTGAATTATGTTAGGGCAGTCGTTAAGATACTCCAGAGGTGTGTTTACAGTTTGTTATTTCTGCCGTTATGGGTCATAGTAGCACATTGTAGTATGGATGGACAAAGAAATATTATATCCAATAAATTAGGTCTCTACTGGACTTCCTTCCTCCCTCTCTGACGTATCATCTGGTGTTTCTCATGTGTAAGTTAGAGCATCTAAAGGGGATGTGACTCTATTGATGGGCGACCAAATCAAACGCACCGTTTCTCTGGGTTTTACCATTGCTAGAAACATTTAGGATACTGTAAGTGCACAACTCAACAACTATATATTAAATAGTTGCAGAAATGTTATATATTATACATATTATAAGTCTTGATCAAGAAGGTCCATAACCGAGTGATTTGAAGCATGAAGAAGAGGCAGAGTTATTTTAAAAGCATACCAAAGCTGATGTGTTTGCCTGCAAGAGTGCAAGTTTATAAGTGTGTTGCTCTGGTGCTTTTATTGTTCTCCTCTCATCAGGTTCAATCAATAACATTTCTCCGTTGGGCAGGTACAGAGATCCTTTCAAAAGGCCTTGGGCTCAGGACAGAAAGAATTAGAAGTAAGAAGACTGAGGATGATAAAAAAGTGTGAGGATTTTACTCAGCTTCTAATAGTCTGTGTCAAACGTCTGTGACCTTGCAATCCTTGCAATAAAAAGGACAAAGCCACTACAAGTCATTAATGTCATTCCACAGCAAGGAATTTGTCCCAGAGCACTGAAATACTTTTAGCAATGCGACTACACGTAGAATGTGATTTTTTATTTTTATTTTTAAATGATCTGAAAGAAAATGTTCAATTCATTTCAAACTCAGGTTCTTCAAAGCAGAAGTACACAGTGAGAGCACTGCATCTTGACCAGTGACACGAGAACTTATGAGCGCCAAAGAAAATTCTATGTGAGTTCAAGAAAAAGCCAAGAGGCAGCCTTAAGCCTGTGGTGATTTGTTGTCCAATCACTGACAAAGTGGTAATTTTGTCTTGGGCATCCAACCCTAGATCCATCCATCGTCTACCGCTTATCCGGGGTCGGGTTGCGGGGGCAGCAGCTCCAACCCTAGATGAGTCTTGATATTTGGAATTACAAGCCTGAAGGGAAGGCCAATCTACAACAGTCATCTACACCTAGACTGTTTAGCTGCCAATGGGTGACAAACAACATTATAATTGGGGTTATCGCTTCTTGCAAGAGGTTTTCCTTTTTTGTGTGTGGTACTGAAATCATGGCAGCATAATTCAATTACTTATTTGCATTTCAAATGAAGTGCTCATTTGCATTTCCCTTTTACATCCCCTTCTAAGACTAATTATTTTCTCTTCATTATAAAAGGCTTAGGCATAAATGTGGGGACTATTTTTTTGTCCTAAAGTGCATCTTAGAGGTTACAGAAGAAAGAAGAAAGATGCATACACAGGAGTATATCCTGTCAGGTGTAACAGAGAGACAAAGCTGAGCAGTCAAGTATTTCATATGGTGAAAAACATCAGCAACACATACCTATACTGTGAAACTGCCATCGGTTGTAGATTTTCTCAGGCAGATGTTGTAGAATTTTCTGATGAAAAAGATTGAAAAGTTATGATTAGGTTTAGTTCGTGATTAGTAATTAGAGTAGAGCACATTTCTGCAATAATGATGGCATAATGGCTGCAATGGGTTACATGGTAGGGCATTTCTCCTTCACCATTCGCTTACTACGCAAGAAACTAAAGGACCAAGCTATTAAATCGATTAATGAAGAAAGTGATCGGTAGATTAAGGAATAATGGAAACAATTGTGAGTTGCAGCCCTATTTTCTTTATTTGATCCTGAAATAAAAGAGGGAAGAAACAACAAACACCTTTATTTTGGTAAGTGGCACTGTTTTGCCAAAGCAGAATACACTTAAGGAATGCCGTGTCCTTGCACTTTATCTCCACTTGGCCCAGCATGTCTGCAGATCCCTGTGACACAGCTCAGCACTGAGAAATGTCACCACCTCGCCAACAACCGCTTTACAACTCAATTAGAGCTCCCTAACCTTTCGGCAGCCTATCATTATTCTTGAATGCAGCGACAGGTTAACTGGGTCCCTCTGGAGAGAGGAAGAAAAGGCTGGGGGGGGGGGGGGGAAATGTGTGTGTGCGTGGCTAGTTAATAGTCGGTGCACAGTGAGCAACTGATGCCCCAATGGCTCACTTCTTATCAAATCCTAATCGCTGACCCAATAAGACTTAATGATTGCAATGTAGAGGTCAAGTCTATCCTTTACTGCATAACGTATGCAGCTCTGACCCACTCAACCAGCCAACCAACTCTGGCCGACATGATAAAAAGCTCATCTGCCCTGAAGAGTGAGAAACATGGCAAAGAGAAGGAAATAGAGCATGACACAAAATGTGCATTAAAGAGCTACAAAGATCAAGTCCTTTCCAGCCACAAATGCAAAGTGCTGCGTCTGAGTGAGGACTAAAAAAAGACAAAACGAAAGATGCGAGACAAATAGAAATGTCAAGTGACGGCTTTTATAATCTCAAGGTTGTTGTTTTTTCATTGATACAACAATGTAGATACAATTATTTAATGAATGAAACTGAAGTTGATAACTTTGAGTGAGTAGAAATCTTCTGTAGCTTATTATAAGAAAGTCATTTTCAAATGATAGAGCAAGGCACTTGGCACACGCCCAAGAATTGGAGAGATGCCACCAAAAAAAATAAAAAGCTATAAGAAAAAGAACTTCAGCGGCAGTTAAATCGAGCTCCTGCTAAATAAACAGAAACAAAGTAAACATGTGATTTTCCAGATCGCAGGTGTTACAGGAAAATCAAAAACCATCTAAGAACACTTTATACTCAGAAGCTGAGTAATATCATCCTCCGAGGGTTTGTGTAGTCCTAACTGGGATCAATGGAACAATAGTCCATTATGCATTTATTATAATAACACTAAAGCATATCATCTACATTTGACTATATGTCACACAAATATAAGAACATTTGTTCATATAGCGCTTCCTACATGAGGCCCTACATTTCATATCATTTTTACATAATGGAACTATTAGTTTGCTTGTGTCTTTTCTTTTCGACGACCAAATGATCACATCTTCTTGTAAAAACAGAAATGCTCTGAAACATAATATACGCAACACGTTTCTGCTCTGTGCTACGCTACATTATGCCGAGTGCTGTGGCGGTCCAGAAGTCATCTCATGTTTTGAGTGTCTCAGTTTGTCAACAATGTCCGTCTTCTCTTGTCATCCTCCATCTTTAACTTTCCCTTCTTGTCCTCTGACATTCCATCCCCGTCATTATCAGTGACAGCGGAGAAGTTGAAAGACATACATCACTTAAAGGAGGGCGCTGGATGTCTATCTGTGCTGTTCATTTTCTCTCTGATCCACAGACGTGATGGAATGCGTGTACAGGCGTGTGGCTGCACCTTGCTATTGATCCCGCATGGGATTACTACATCTCCGTAAAGGCTTCGTACTGGCCTCCTTCACTCCGTCTCCTTGGGGCAGCAGACGCATTATGCTAGGCGGCAACACAGCAGGGTAGCCTGCTTAAGCCCTTCCCTGTGTGTGTGCGAGCAGACACAATAACACTGCCTTTCTCTCTCCTTACAGAGCACCAGGATGAGAGAGTGGGAATGAGATGGAGAAGCTAGCTCAGAAAGACTCCCTGCGGAGCTGGAATGGGGCCGCAACAATGAGGAATTTACTGGCTGATATGAGGCGAATGGAGAGTCTGCCGGACTGAAGGTTGGTGGAGTTACTCTAATCTGCAGCCATACTCCAGCATAAAGATGGGAGCATTACAGTGGTACAACTACAGCCTTAACACATTTACATGATCCGCACTTAGGTTTCCAGTCGCAGGGCCTGAACATGACACAGAATACACTTCTCCAAGAGGTGGTCTACAAGGGCTTTTTGACGGCATAAACAGACATGCAGTACTCTCAGGAGAAATGTCATTTACATATTGTTTTTGATACAACTCAGAGATGATTATACCTTCTAACAATAAAAATCTCCTGAGAGAAACAAAGC
Source organism: Cottoperca gobio (assembly GCF_900634415.1). Lineage (NCBI taxonomy): Eukaryota > Metazoa > Chordata > Actinopteri > Perciformes > Bovichtidae > Cottoperca > Cottoperca gobio. Next base: position 14,231,574 of record NC_041376.1, on the reverse strand, counting down.
ACTAACCTACTAATACACAACAAATCAAATTACACAAGATGTACAAGATTTAAAAAGAAAAAATACTGTAAATAGTGTCGGTAAAAGTGAAATACTGTTAATAAGTATTATCTTTGCATGACAGCTTAACATACTTTGGCCTACACAGAAAATTAGATGATAAAATCAATTGAAGGCCTCGTGCTTGTTGTGAGAAAAGACGTCAGTTACACACCTGCTTTGTTTGTCAGTCCAAACCCTGCAGACCAAAGCAGACTGCTTATTTACATGCTAAACAAATGTCTTCGCTTGCTCCTCATCATTTGTTAGGAAAGGTCTAGGTACATTTAAGCTGACAATGCATATCTCATATGACCCTAAAAATATAATGAAGTTTAAAGCCTGAAGCACTTTTGTTTTGGAATAACTGCTGAAATGTCTGCGTTCTCTTCTGTAGCCAGAGGGTGGCAGCAGCAGAGTGCAATCAAAATCCTCTTTAGACGGCTGTCGTATTGCCAGCTCGCTCAGCCTTCAGGTTTCCCTCTTTGCTCTATGTGAACGCCAAGCTGCAGCAGGCTTCCTCTAGAACCATTTTGAAATTGTTTTCACTATTAGGCATGAAGAATTTTGGACAAAGGAAGAAAGCTAAATGACATGTCAACAAAGCCATACATTTATAAAAACATATGCATCCACAAAATGTTCATGAATCTGTGTTTGCATGTGACAAAAATAATTATCTACAAAATATGCAGAACATTAAATCAGTTCAGGTTTGGAGGGTAAGCACTGGTTAAAGGGTAGCCTCATCAAGATTCATTTACTCAGCCTGCTCCCAGTGCAGACCTGAGGTACATTTAGTAAATTACCATTAATGCATTAACTGGTGAACTGTCAGTCAAAGCTAGGAGTGCATAAAGAGGAAACCGGGAGTAAAATAAATGACTTATCTAAATGGCCCTGGGTTCATTTATCAGCAACATGTAGGAGCGTTTCAGTGATTTAGGGCTGTCCTCAACTGAAGAAATTCTTAGTAGACAGATCTGTAAAACTGAGTTTCTCCAGAAGACATCATGCAAAAGCACAGAGATGTGCTCATAGGTTTGTTGGACCAAGTCATTCAGCATGAAGAATAAGACATCTTATGGAAATTGAGGATTTTGGGGAGCAGTGTGGGGGTCTGGTGGCTTGCTCAAGGACAACTCAAGGCAGTGGCCAGGAAGTGAACTGGTAAAGTACCAACCCACACCCCATAATTGGTCCATTCGGGGACTTGAACCAGTAACCTTCCGGTTCCAAAGCCAAGTCCTTACAGACTGAGCTACTGCTGAAGAGGAATCTGAAGCGATTCAACCCGATACATCCATCAAGAGTGATATGATGCTACGTCTCTCACACACACACACACACACACACACACACACACACACACACACACACACACACACACACACACACACACACACACACACACACACACACACACACACACACACACACACACACACACACACACACACACACACACACACACACACACACACACACACACACACACACACACACACACACACACACACACACACACACACACACACACACACACACACACACACACACACACACACACACACACACACACACACACACACACACACACACACACACACACACACACACACAGAATCTATTTTCTGCAGTTTTCTATAAAACCATCAACAAAGGTTAACTAGTAATATAACAATCAGAAATACCCATACAAGGCAACTCACTAAATCAAGTCTCAACTCTAGATGAGGGGCTTTTACAGAGGATGACAGGAGAATTCAGAATGCCGAGTCAGGTCCGGATGACGGACGACAGGTCATGGTGAGGTCATATCCTAGAGAGAAAGTGGATATGAACAGACTTTCCTGTGAGTTTTGTTGGTCCCACAGCTGTCCTTTAACCTGTCCCACAACCTCAGTGGCACCACGATCGAAATGCTTTCAGACAGCAATACGGGAGCGTAAACAAACTGCAGTCCCTCAAGCCCTGAAGCTCAATCTGGTATCAAAGACAATTTTCTAATAGAGAAAGTGGTCTCATCTGTTTTTTTTTCTTGGAATTACACGTACACACACCTGCCGCGTAATTAGTGTCCGTCTAAAACAGCTTTTCAGTGCCTTTCTCATTACCTACATACATTTGCTTGCACTTTATCTGTACAGCAGCAAGGGACTACATTATAGGTGATTAGAGAAATGCATCTAGACTCCAAACGATATTATACACATGGCTGTCAAAGAGAGACGTACATGATCCAACCGACAAGGACGTTGTCTCGCACACCTGCCTAGTATTGATGCTGTAAGACTTTGTAAACACAAACATGTACACCAAGCTCAAACATCAAACTCTGACAAGCTGCATGGGGAGCATGAGCAAACAGCCGTTTCCAAGGCCGGACACAGTTCTCAATTGGATTGAGGTATGAACTCAAATAAAGAATGTTGTTTAAAGCTTGGCTTTTCTTGTTACACTCTCTACCTTTACAAGCCTTTCAGGCCCTGTTGGTATTGGTGGCCTCCTCTTACTACTGCCCATCCCTCACTGACACAGTTTCCATGACTGACCTTATCAGAGTCTGAGGGATATGCAGCAAAGAATGTTTCCTTTGTCTTGAGGTAGCTATTGGCAGAGAATTGACAAATAAGCAATTTCATGTACTAGCATGTCTAAAATGACTTATAATTACCTGTCGCACCTTATTGTCCCACCTTCATTGCACACAGTTCTCCACTGAACTTGTTATGCAACATATTTAAAGAATATGCAGCAACGCTGATGATTTAGGAGAGTGAATACTTGCAGTATGTTCACATTGAGTCACTATGACTGAACTTCTTATTTAAAGAAGAACATGGGACTTTTTCTGTGATAATACTAATAAGTCAATACTGAATAAATGTGTTGGTCAACTCTGGTTTTTTGCGTTATACATCCTCAGCCTACAGTTCAGCAATATCAAAACAAAATGTGATGCAAGTGATAATAGGGGACTTTTTCTTTTCAGCGTCTTCAGCATTGTTGTTGCATTCTCACAGAGGTCGCTCATCTCTGTCAGTTCTGGTGCAGCATCACAAGCTGCCACGGTGGATGCCTCCGTGGCGGCAGACACAAAGGGATCCTGGAAGGGAATGGCGATGGTGGCTGGTGGTGGTGGGGGTGGGGTGTACCAGCAGAGTTTAAGGGGGAGGGACAAAAGATTACCCCCTCTAGATAACCATTACTCAAACACGCTCAGCATGGGGGATCATACACCCCCACAGCAAACCACGGAAAAAAAAAAAAAGGGGTCACATACCTCATCACGACAGCAAAGTAATCCCCACATAGCCAGCTCAAGGCAAACACACACATTGGAGACGTGTACTGTATAGGTCAGCCAGGTTTGAATGCAAGAAGGGACTCAGGTGATGGAGAGCACAGGGGACTATATTTCCTACGTGTTTGCAGAGATGAGGACATAACTGTGTCTTTCCAGGGAAATTCTTACACAGAAAAACATGCGTTGTTCGCATTAACCTGTCATACAGCACTAAAGTGTTGCAAAGCACAGAGCAACAAAATGGCCTTTGTCTCAGCAGTTATCCATTCACAGCCTTCTCTACACAATGCGCTGAGGCTATTTGGACAAAGGCCTCTAGGGTTTATATTTTGGTTGGTTGTCCTCTGTGTATAAATTGAGTCAATACATTTAATACACATTTACACACATTTGGTTTAAGAGATAAAAGATGTAAAACATAGGCTATACATTACTGTGCTCGTTGCATAAAAGAGATGCACTGCCTCAAGATTTTGTACGAGTTAATCTTTTACCGCATTTGTCCTGTGTTACATAATATAACCTTTGTGACAACATGATACATTAGTGGTGCATGTTTGCGAGCACAAACGTATCCATTGATATCATATTCACGAACACATAGATCCAACTTGCCTAATCTAATGTGGTGTAAAGAGAAAGTACGCAGAGTGTAGTAGAGCTCAGGATCAAAGCGACCCTGTATCTGTCCTGCACCACTCAATGCAAGCTTATCTGCTCAGTGCACGGGTAAAAGCACACGTTGTCACAGGCAGGGGCTGAAGGGGGACAAATGAGGGTTAAGCTGCTTTCAATATTAGTTTTTTTTATTAGTTTTTTTTAAAGATGACTATAAATATGTAGGAGGCAAGAATCCAGGCTTTATTTACAGTTTGGATGACTGCATGTGTGTGGACAGGCAGTCCTTGTGAGCAGTGGAGAAAACTAGAGGGACGTCTAGTGAGTTGGTTTTATATTAAACAGACGGGGAGCATCTTAATGAACATTTTCACTGTCATCAATTATTAAAATACCTTCCAAACAGCAAGCTAACAAAGCCATAAATTACAAACCTGAACAACTGAGTCTAGCATCAGCAGACGCACTAAGTACACAAGGCACCACACACACAGAACCAAAGAAGATGTAATGATTATGATAACATGGAAATAGAGTCCAACTTGTACTAGATGCCTGATAAGCAAATCAGGAATCCACAGCTAAAGACAGAGAACAGCAGTGTCCAGCCTGATGCTAATGGTCAGTGGGCCTGAAGTTAAAGATCCTCCTCTGTGCTTTCTAAGCTGGAATGACATACGCTACGTTACACATAATGCAAGGAACGCTCCCAGGTGATCAGAAAAACTAGGACAAGACAAACTGCACAAAGGTTTTGTTGATCTGCTGCGATCCTAACAGCCCTGCCCTGAGCAAATGTAACTGGAGAGCCGGCTGTTTGTGTTGGAAACTGGAGCTGCCTTTGCAGTCAGGTGGGAAAACAAGGTAGGGGACTTTAACCTGCAACATTAGAGCGTTCAAAAAAAACAGAGGGAGGGGCCAGAAAACCAATAACGCGTTGCACACACAGACACAAGTCGTACCTCCTCTGATTTGCATATACAACCTAGGTTTTCAAAACAAGAAATGAACTGAAAGCTATCCTACAACCTGGAAAATGATTGAGCAAAGGCTTTTTAACTGCACAATCTCCCAATGATTTCCAGGCTATTTGAGGCAAATTCAGGGAGTAGCCAGTGTTGCATGCAGCATGGCACCATGGAAACTATGGTCCCGCCCCAGAGTTGAACAGTAAACAGGTTGAGGCTGTAGCAGCAATCAGTGGAAATCAGACATGGAGACAGTAACACAAGAAAACTATGGATGACTTACTTCAAAAATAAAGAGGATAGAGTCCAGCTCCTCCCTTTGAGATTTGTTCCCTGAAACAGAAGGAAAGTACTTAGGATTTTAAACACATAGCCGGGAGCTAGACTGCATTAGCCTCATCAATAATGCAACAATAATACAGGCCACTTCGTGAACACTTATTCAAAGGAACTTGTGTTACCATGAGAGCATACTCCCAGTGGGAATTAACCCCCTTACTCCCGGTGGTGTCGGAGTCAGGCTCACCACACAGGGTTATACTGGACACAACCAGAAATGACTTCTTATGGGCTCGATGCTCAGTAAATGTGGAGCAGGAGGGAAATAAACCCTTGTTGTAACACATACCATAAAAGAAGAGGGTTCATTTTTGGAAACATCGTATTCAACTAGTGAGAGTGCCGTTCACAAAAAAAAGACAAAGAAGTATGTTTGTACTCACCTTTTAGTTTTAAGTTGCTTTCCAGTGTAATGAAATTTTCATAGAAGATAAAATAGATCTGAGAACAGTTGATTTCGAAGAACACCTTCAGTTCACTCTTGTCAATGATATCTGTGAGAAGAGGGAAACGTTGTCAAAAACAGTTGTGTACATTAATATAGAGCATTATACCTTAAACCTGGATGTGGGCAATAACTTGGTATCTATACATCTTGAAATGAGAAAACATTTTGTTTAGAATTCTGGTAATCACAATATTGTGGTATAGCTTGCATTGGTCTACAAGGCAGCATTACAGTTAATGATACAAAACAATAAATGATGCCGATGACGTCACGTTCAATTGATTTATAGGCCGATTTTTGATTTTGTCAGTATTTCTCAGCTGTACTAGGATCTAAGCCATGATAGTTGCGTGTGTCCATGTGTCAAGGTTCGTCAGTGCGAAGAAAGTTAAACAAAACAGCCACTACAAATCTTTAACAAACCTATTTAGACAGAGTGCAGAGTGCTTCTGAGCAGTCCTGCCGAGAGCATTTCTTTCATTTAAAGCAGTTACGTGATTTGCTGTCTCTCCTAATTTAAAAGTGACACCGTTTAAGATCTTTGTTGCACACACTACTTTCCACTTGTCTTCCCCTTTTGCAGAGTGCATCTGTTCTACATCAAGGCAAATTGCTTCACTACCTTATCCTGCGTAACCTGTTATCATTAGTGGAATGATGACATGCTTTTTGGAGGTGTTGAGAAACAACTTTGCCTCCCAAACTGATCATTTCACAATCCCTGAATAAGTGCAGATATTTCCAAAACATCACTTTTCTGTTGATGACGTGAAACAGTATAAATGATTCCTCCTAAATGTATACTCCTTGAGGTGGAAAGAGAAGCAAGAAGCATCTCAATGCACAAAGTCAAACATTTTTGATCGGGAAGTCGCATCAATGTGCTACTGAGTTTATGTTCAACTCTTGTACTGAGATTATTCCACTGTCTGCTGCAGACCTATACGCTGCTCCACATGTTGATTACTGTTGACAAAGAGTGTGTTACATTCCTAGGATTTTCTGTACTTTTAGCAGAAGCCAAAGCATGACTGAAGATGAACCCAGTAAATATATGCTGGTGTTCAAACCTCTGGGTCAATACACGTTTTCTAAAAAGGTTTTCCGTCACAATATAGGATGTTAGTTTCTCATCTCAGTTTGGGGATTATTTCACGTGGTTGTGTGGTAGATGGAGAGGGCTGGTCTGGATCAAGGCCAGGCTGAGTTATGTTGATGGCCACACAAGCTCAGGCTGCAACAGTTAGAGGGAAATAGGTGGTACATGTGTACAGTCACAAACAGATTGGCACTGACAAAATCCCAAATTCTCCATGTAATGAACCCCTATCATTTGCCATGCTTATACAACTGTGGTAATGAGATAGGCCTGGTCTGAATAATCAAATATAGGCCAGGAGGAGTCCTGGCACAATAACAGCAATTAAGGTTCACCTTCTGTTGCGATTCTCGCTCTAACACATGGTAAACTGGAAGACTCCCAGAAGCAGTCAGGCTCGTGGGGAGTGCTGGAATTATGTAGTGTGTGACAAAGACTGAGATGACTTATCTTTGTCCTGAGATTAAAGCAAAGATAATGAAGACGCATTATGGGGAGATCAAGTCAAAGGCCTGACTGCTATTAGTTTACCACCTTGACAAAGGAAAAACCAGCAAGGCATCATGGCCAAGTGGTCGACTGGTTAATGGAAAGTAAAGAGGTCTATTACGAAACCAGGAGTTGAATCCAGATGTGAATAAAAGCAATCAATATAATCTTACCACCAATGCTCGACCAATTCAAAACAAATCTCTGTGTCTTGTACACAGAAGAACAAGTCCAATGCTTGAACTCCATCCCTCAAAGATGGCAACACTTCCTTAGATGATCCTTGCTCCTGGCATTAAGCTAATCACATCTGCTCAATTCACATTTAACGCACAAGCACCGACACACACGAGTGCACACCCTCACACACACACACACACACACACACACACACTTGGAAACTTAGGCAAAACTTTAACAGTGGGAGAAATGATTGTCCATGCATCGACTTAGTCTGACAGCCAGTAAAAAGTGCACACAGCAATTCTCCCTTCTGGCACGAGCTGCAACAGCCAACATCAGAGGCTGTCGATGTAGGCAAAGTCTGCTCGTCAGTGGTGAAGCAACACCACTGCTGTGGCTAATATTTGTCTGACTTGTTCTTGCCAGACAAATATGCACCATGTTTATGGTGTTTTGTTTTAGAAACACTGAATATAACTGGTTTCTTCCCAATGTTGTAAGCATTGGTTTCTTTGTATTTATCTTTGAGCTGGAAGCATTAGCTAACCCAGCTGGCTAGTGTTCACTAGCTGGAATGATAAACTGCTCTGCTGTACCAAAACATTGCTCCTTCCTGAAAATCCCATGGGTCAGTAGCTGTGCAGTTAACTGTGAAGAATGAACTAGAGCTCTTACCCACACAAACACCTTTCAAAGACATACTTTCAAAAAAATAATACTTAATTGCTAAATGTGGCTAAGAAGATTGCCCAAATGTCACTTTAAGGGTACACATAGAATTTGTGTTTGTGTTTTCTTTGCAATGAATATATTAGCCGATCAAATGGTTCAGTTTAAGCACGTTGTATTCTGTTGGGAGGGTTTCCTGAATGCTGGTTAGCCTGCCAGCTCTGGAAAACAGAGGAGGAGAGGAGAGGAGATGACAGGAACATTTGGAGGGTGCAAGGGTCAGCGTGTGTGTGATGTTGTTCGAGACAGCGTTAGCATGTTTATCATGCGTGTCAGTGTTTTGGCTGCCGTTTAGATAAAAACAAGTTTAAGCCAAATTACAGCGGACTTGCTTAATACTTTCACAATCAGCAAAATCCCTCCGACAACAGACAAAGAGTTGCTTTGGCCTGTGTGTTACAGTACTATTTCTCGCCAAGGGAAATAATGCAACTACTAATATAAATCAAGATTTGAACATGCCTAATTAAACCATGAACAAATTGAATTTCTTAATATCCAACAGGTCTGGTTGGTGCAAATGGTGTACCTGTTTGCATGAAAGAAAGAGAAATAACAGAGAGGAAGTCTGTATAATAATTATGCAGCTCTAATTTGAATATTGCTACATGCGTGAGGAGTTGATGGGGGTGGGTCAATTTCATATGTCATGCTGCATGTCACAGAGGCATCATCCTGAGCTCTCCAGCCTTCAGACTCACTCCTACCCATCTGCTCAAAGACCCCTAACCAGCCACTGGAGCATGACGGATGGAGGGAGAGGCCTTAAGGGGAGAAAGGGAAATGTAAAGCAAGCACGAATCTGAGATGGAAGCTAACGGAAAGGGGAAGGCTTGGAAAGGGCAAGCAAGACACCGATCAGCCTCCCAATAGAACCATTCAGACAAAGACAGAATTCAAGGAGTATCTGTATTGACAGCTTCCTGTCCAGGCTGCATACACTATGCCAACAAGTCAAAAGGTGAGAATTAATCCTCATGCATGAGCAAAGCAATCCGTTTACTAAATGTGGATAGAGACAACATCGAAACATTATTAACCAAAATGCATTAAATCAAAACAATAATTAAATACTTTATCCTTGCCATCAAAATGAAATGGTTTGTGCGAGTTCAACCCCAGATTATGATGAATACACTAGCACTGTCAGGGTGAATAAATTGGTCCCTTTGGTTATTACCTCGGATTCACCTGAGGAGGGTGTACTAGTAACGGGTTATGTGGAAGCAATGACAACTATAAAGAAGTGAATAAATTAAAGCCAGTAAGATTTGAATAATTCTGCATTAACTGTCTGTTAGTAATGGCATGCTGTGCCAGTAATTATATATATACTTAAGTCTTAAACCCCACTATCTCTGTGGTTCAAGACTTACTTTTTGTAAAAGGAAACGTTTGGCTGAAAGGATAACGTTGTACAATGGTTGTCAGCATTGTGAACTTCAATATCCAGCGAGGCCCTTCACTCAATGGGCTTCACTGACTTCTCAGGTAACAGCATTGCAGACATAAAAAGACAGAACCTGTTTTTCGGGCCCTGGGAATGCAGGGGATGACACCGTATCCTCTAAGCCCAACAAGATAACTGTGTCCTTCAATTGACACCCCCCCCCCCCCCCTGCAAGAGGCTGTTATGGTGGGAGGAAACCATGCGTCTTAAAAACTGGTGACTGCAGCTAAATGAGCTGATAGCTCGTGTTCAGAACCCCCCTGTTTGAGGAAGCAACATTAATGCCAACACTCAGTGATGTGATTCACACAGAATAACACTTCTTGTAGAAGGGAGAGTGCTGAAGAACTAATAAAAGGGATACGAGAATGGATAGAGAGGTGCTAAGAAGACCCAGCCAAGTTAAGTAACAAAGCAAACCATGACTGATGCCCCAAATGCTCTCCTAGTAATTCTACTTCCTATTGACTGAACGTAAATACTCAGCTATTGCCTAAATTACAGTAAACCTAAACGGACTATTCTGCAAGGGGATAATTAAGTCCTTATTGTTAAGCAACCAAAAACTGTATGATACAACAATGGCCTAGAAATTGCTGACAGTTATAACGTAATGATGCAGAGACCTGCAATCTTCTCTAGTGGAATTAATAAACACATGGCAAACAGAGCAGCCATTGCAGGTTTGGGTTGGCTGACACTGTTCTCCATTGTGATACGTTTCCTGTTAACTGTCAGGGAAGAGCAGATGTTCCAACCCCATGTAAGAGGACCATCTGGAAAATAATAGCGTGCATCCAGAGCTGAGGGCCAACATGTAATATATTGAAGGGCAGAAAAACACAGCATCTTCTCAAAATGATCTATGGAAGCAGATATTAAAAAAGCACTCATTTCTACAAAAATAAATCTCTACGGAGAAAAACAAATAACCCACCAGAATATTAGTGCAAAGATTATGACATTATTTTCTAACCTCTGGATGGATAAACAGAATTCTGATATTTTAGATGTCATCACGTGACTTCTGGGGAAAAGGGTGAAATGGTGGATTGAACTGAGTCCCACCTATTATATAACCCTATATGCCTTGGGTGCATAACAACTTCACATAAGGTAAGAACACTATTCATTTGGTGGGCAAACCAGCATCATTTTAAGCTTCAACTGAATAATTAGTGTCTCTTTCTGTTGCTTGCCGTTTTAATGAACTCATGTTAAACTGGGTTTGCCCAGCGAGCACTAAGAGAGTGCACACAGCAGTGTACACAAAGGGCTTGTTAGCCAAACGGGTGAAGGTCATCTCGTCAGCTGAAGCCTATAGTATATTTACACAATCAAAACCAAACTAGCGACTCTGCCCGCAGCTCCCTGTTCAAACTTAATCAGCACACAACATGTGTAATAATAAGTACTCACATTTAATGTTCAAAGGTTGTGTCAAACCATATTTAACCCCCTGGGCAACTTACAATGTATGCCATTTATACCACCTGAAGCGCCATCATTAATATGCTACGTCATACTTAAAAAGCAGACTACTCAAACCTTTGATCAGACATGCACTCATTTGCATTAGCTCTCGGCTTGCTAATACTGCAGGTGCACTTTATTCTTGCCAGAAAGGAGATGAGGAGAGAGAAAAGAGTGATATGTTTCTTTGGCAGTGCACTCAGATCAGACACAGAGGACTCTTTAAGAGCTCAGGCACAGAGGGATGCCTGGAGGGGGCCAACACATAGTAGAAGAGACACGGGGGTGGTAGCTAATGTGGAAGCTGATGGATGCACCATAGATGGCGCTTCCCTCTCTAAATAGTGTTCTACAAACAAAGAAGGATCCACTTAAACAGACTGCATGAGCTTGATCATTTCTAAGATTAGAGAGGCGTTTTCTTTTGGGATTTTGTTTTTGCCAATCATCTGGGGATATGCATGCGGGAGACCGCAAAAGGCACACTGACAGACGCAGTACTTTAACATTTGATATTTAACTTTAATACAGTTCCAATATTATAATTTTCATCAATTACAGTTCTTATTTTATAATTTCAACTTTTATTACTGAAAGAAAGATACAAAAGCCACATTTATCTGCTTTGCATTCTTAAACACATGTTTATATCTTTTTAAACCACATTCTTTCCCCAAATTCTTATATGTTTTACCTTAACTACAACAAGTTCAAATACAATACTTGTATGTTATGTCATTTAAAAGGTATATTATATGTGCGTTCTTTGGCCACAGAGAAGACACACACATGAGTCTGATCAGCTTTATGGCCAATGGCTGGGAGAGGAGATTGACATGTGACAGTGACATAGTAAAAGGAGTTTAATCATAAATCTGTTTTGAAACCAGCTGTGGTGTGCAAGTCTATCACATGATGTGATTCACACTGTTACAATAGTTAGCAGGCTGTAGAGTCTCATTTGACGCCATGATAACACACAGCTGCTTCTAATGCTGTTAAATATGCTGCAAGCTGTGCCAGTCTGGAGATGTCAATCATAATTGAGCACTCTCTGGGTCAAATTGATGTTCCTTATCAGGGGGTCGATTGGAGCCAATTCACCTAGTTTCCTCTATCAGTATTGACAACAGACTCATCTTCCATGGATTGGTTTACAGTGATGCGATTTGAGGGTCCCCGGGAAATTGAGCGTGTCCTTAAAACATTTTTAACAAACTGTAGTGTCAATCTAGTGTTTGATGTTATATGGTTAATAATGGTTGCATTGATGTATGTTGAAAATGTATCCTAAAATTAAACAAATACAATCTGAAAACTTTATTTACAAAAAAGTCAGAAATGATGTGAAACTTTTATCACAAACAGGAAACTGGACTACGACAGTAGATAGTAGTACTTCTGAAGGTCTGGTGATGAAATAAAATGACACAAATATGTTTCAGCAAGGGCACTTAGTCTCCTGCACCTCTGACTGTCAGGGAATAAATAGGGTGCGATGGTGAGGTTACTGTGTCCTTTGTGAATTGAATGTGTCAGAGACGCACCTATCAACATCACTGGGTTCAGCTTATAAAGCTTTAAGTTTGCAGATGACTGACTGCCAGGTAAGAGTGTAGTGGTCTCGCCGCTTTCGAGGCACCATAGCTAGTCTGGAGAAAATATAAATAACTGGCCATGCAATGTATCATCCTCTCTGAGCAATGCATGCAGAGAATGATTAACACACTGCCAGGCTGAAGCAATGGAGCAAAGCATGCAGCACTCTCTGAGTTGACAGAGGCACAGCATGGGCTGTAATTCATATAAGGTATGCCAGTCTGTAATAGCTCAACCATATTTAAACTGTCAACAGGCTTGTAATGGCTATGAAGAAGTAATGGGAAGCTCAGGATAAATGCTACAGCAGAGCAGCTTCATCATATTGTTTATGATCCAGGGTTCATAAATGTTATGAAAAGGGCCTTTCTTGCAATCACAACATTTATGTTGCATATAATTTCATTATGATGCCACTGTGCCAAACACTCCATGAATGCCTCTCAACTTGCAGCCCGTCTAGCTGTGTAGCAGATTGGGGACTTTGGGTTTACACAGAGCACAGTTTGAAAGAGTCATGGTAGAACTGGCAAAGCCTGACCTTATCCCAGTCTGAGCTCACACATTAGAGTGGCTTATCTCGACAGCTTAGCACTGAAGATCTGCTGAACTGACGACTTTCACTCTTCCTCTTCAAGTAGCACTAAAATCCTTATCTTTATCAACACAGGGGTTACATTTGTTTCACTGTGAAATGAGTCCTTCTGGTCATTGAAAAATTTAAACATTGACACCGAACTATTTGGTTTTTAATTTTTTAATTAATCTTCCATTCCTGCAAAGGTAAAAAAAAAAAATATGCCACAATTCACCACGATGTGAGGTCACACGGAAGCTGTAGGTATGCAAAAGATCTCTACATTACAAATGATTCTTAGGTTTCATTTTAAAATGAAAAGTTATACCATATTTGAATCTTGCACTTGATGTCTGTTCACTTGTGCTAAAATGCAAACAGGTGGAAGTCTAAATAAAGGGAAGACAGAAGACAAAACGGCAGCCCTACTGTATGTAATAGCCTAGTGATAATTCCTGTTTCTCAGGAACTAAATTACGGTAAGTTTTTACCAACATTATTGACTCAAAAACATTTCAAGCATGGAAGTCCACGTTTTCATCCACTTGAAAGTAAATGTGAAAGCAACATTTGTATTGTTTGTGATGGCCATGTAACTTCAACTGATCCCTCACTTTTACAGGACAAATGGAATCACTGCGCGGCTCACAGAAGGGAACACATTAAGGAAAGACAAAAGGTGTTATCTGAAGAGAAGAAAACTCTTTACGGTCCAAATGTATTTGTAGATATTTCAGCCAGTATTTCACCAGCACTAACTTTGCTCTCTAACAACTGTGGCAATCTGCTCATACTGTAAGCCAAAGCTAAGTGTTTATTTTCTGTTGGCTTTAAACCTGGAAATCCATAGCAGATTAAAGGGAGCTTGGACATTCAGAAAGGAAAGATAGAATATAAATCCCCTTTGAAAGTGTCACAGTACACTGCAGGTCTTGGGCTAGGTTTGGCTATTATAAAAAGGCAGGACAGGTAAACAGTGGAACTAGACAAACTGGTTTTTCATGTGCCGTGTGAAGTCGCACAGATCATCCACCACAGAACACTGTGCTGGTGTATTCCTATCTCTAGCTTTCCGGCAGGCCAGCAGATAAAAGAAAAAAGACATTCATTCAACACCGTGTGATCATATCGTATCTGAAAAGTGTGTTTTAAGGAAGCTTTGAGACACATAAAAGTAAAACCGCAGATTGAAAACAGAAATCTTTCCAAAGGTTGCTGTACAGTTTAGAAATATAAAAACACCCTAGAGGTTAACAAAATGTTTTGAGAAGTCATGTGTTACAACATGTAGGAAAATACACCTAGCTCTGAACCCCCTCTATAAATAGTGGTTAGCTAGAAAGATTATTTTATTATTATTTGTATATGTCAAGTACAAATGAGGAGGGACACAAGACATTGAAATAGATTGAAGTATTTATGTCATGCTTGATCCAGATGATTACGGAGCCTCTGTGATAGAGACTGAGGATAAATGATTCACCCTCTGGTGCTTTAAAAAATAAATACCAAAGCAAACCATAACCCAAAGTGACATCCCTGCAAAAATCAGTTAACAAACCAGACCTGCTACGGATTTGACAAATAGCCATCATTGTAATGTGAACGCACGGCACCATCCACACAGCTTACTGGTGGGATCTTACAACATAAGATTCCACAAGACAAATAAGTAATACAAAAGTATGTGCAATAGCTAACTGCTCTGTTTTATAGTAGTTTTGCAATTCAAATGGCCGATGGATTGCAGCACAGGACTTATTCGTGCTGCCAAATGCTCATCTTGACACTGGAACCAGTGTAGAGGAAGCTTTACATATCCTACCTTAAAAGGAGAAATAATAAAAAAGCAATTGAATTTAAGAATAATAGAGTTATTGTTCCCCTTTTATTCTTAACACCTAGCCCAACCAGTTCACTAAACAGGTTTATTAATCTGATTGAAAAAGAAATGTCCAAATATAGATTTACTGCATACCAACTTTTAAACTTAACAAAATGTATGTTAGCAATTACCCTAGCTATACCACAGTGCTCTCAACTACAGCCGCTGGTGAACATACTAGTCTGTGCACGCACCTGCTTTGTGACAAGTGTCTAGTTATACACAGCAGAGTGGGAGAGGTGCCTGGCTCCTCTGTTCCACTATCTATCACCATAACGTCTCTCATAGAGGGTTCTTTCATTGGTCTTTCTAAAAAGCTGAAATATGTAGCTGAGGTTTTTAGTTACTGAGCCTCAGAGTGTTGTTGTTAGCATTCAACAACAACACATCCCAAGCATTTGCCATCTGTACAAGCCTCGTGAGCTAAGATGCTAAATGCCTGGACGATAATGACAGAAGCTGTTAACATAATAGGCAACACC
Organism: Cottoperca gobio; assembly: GCF_900634415.1. Lineage (NCBI taxonomy): Eukaryota > Metazoa > Chordata > Actinopteri > Perciformes > Bovichtidae > Cottoperca > Cottoperca gobio. The sequence continues at coordinate 14,215,886 of NC_041376.1, read as the reverse complement.
AGACAAAGATCTGTTAATGGCGGTCTAGTGTCGCTTAACGTCAACAGCAGACAATCTTGCCTTAATAGCTATTAACAGTGTCACTAACAAATGCCTAAATGATATGTCTTGTTGGCCTCTACTTAAGAAAGGAAGTCTCATACTGCTTCAAATATTCTGTTATAATCAGGTTTGTCTTATATTTTGGCCAATGGTGTTTTGAAATCAATTTGTACCGATTTATTTTCACTTTGAGATAAAATAGTCTAATTGTTCTAATCAGTGTCAAAACGCTTCATTAATCCACTAAGGGTTATAAGCCCTGTATTTTCATTATGAAGCAGAACACAGGAACTTCAGTGTGTGATAGCCTAGAAAGGAAATAGAAAACGCCTCAAAAAAGTTAATAAAATCCATTTGTGATTGCTTACACTGGTGGTAATAGCACTTAAAGTGTCGACATCATGCCTACATAGTGTGGGATAAAAGATGATAAGAGGCTTAAGTTATTCACAAGTCCAACCTGAGTGTTTTACAAAAGGGGAGAATCAGAAGTCGAGTGATCTCAGCCTTTACTTCAGCCACACAGAGGACCTTGTTGAGAGCCCTTCCAGTGTTGTGCTCATTGTTTCCTCAGATGCTTCACCTTGTGATTTCCTCTTATACCAGCAGCGCTTTCAGTTGACCCTGACCTCAGCAGCACTTGGAGAACGCACATAGAGAAAGGTAAGGTGTAATGACACTATATTTAATTTCTTCTAAAGATGAGTGCAGAGCTTCCTTTAAAAAAAGCCTCGTCTTTGGCTACAAACTCACACACCTACCCTCACAAACAAACACAGCCGACTGTTATCACTAACAACACTTGTGCACATGCACTGTTGTTCCCATGCAGTTCACCAACAGGTCCAAGCCGAGCTTGTTTACAGACGTTGAAGAGAACAAAAGGAAACAAATAACACCTCCTTAGGATATAGCTGGTTCTATTCAGTTGATTAGGGAATGAAGTTGTTTTTCCTACAAACAGAGGGCACATGCTCAAACCCTCATGACCGTAAAGCATCCTGAATCACTGCTAGCTCCTGCAGCACGGAGTAGTTGCTGACCTGGCACTCTGACCTCTTTGTGGAGGGGGCAAGTAAACAAAAAGACAAATCAATGTGTATTCCCCCACATAAACACTCCTGTGTACAATCAAATTAGTGAGAGATTTCCTACATTATAGTTAGCATTTCGACCACCACTTCAGGCTTATATTTGGAGGAATTGGGGTAGTTGTATGCAATAACAAACGCAGAATGAGTTGTGGGACTGAGCTTGAAAACGACTTTGTACAGGAAACATTCGGAGGAATAATTGTTTGTGTCTCCATTGAGAGAAGCAGTGAATGATCAGGTGGTTTGCTGGGCTCCTGTAATTATCAACCTCAGTCAAATCCAGCCAGGCATGACCAGCAAATTAACATGCAGCAGCTTTCACACTCTATCCCACAGATCTGCTCAGTGAGCAGAAAACCAATACAGGGCCACTCTGAAAATAGCCCAGACCACAGATTGTCCTTTCAACTCCAATACCATTGATACTATGACTAGTTTCCACAAGCTGGTTCAACACATTTCTGGTCTTGGTTCTACAAAGCCAAAGAGACAATGTGACACAACCTTCTAAATATTTGACAAGAATATATCTTATGGCCTAAAAGGACACTAACGTTTGAGGGCTTAACGACAAGGTCAAAAACTGATAATAACTCAACCTTTGCACAAATACTGGTGGGACACTTTAAATTTCAGCTGACATATAAAGCAAATTCTCTGCAATCAGTGTATGATAGCCTTGTTTTATGTTACATACACTGTATTGAATTAATCTGATAGCCTTACTTTTATTCTAGGGTAAATGTTTCTCTTACAAATTTAATGAATAGTAGAATTTATTTTTTAAACGCTGTCAGCATTTAAATGAGGCCAGCTATATTTCCTCAGATCCCTGTCCTGCCACAGCACTCCATCTCTCATCACTGTTTCCTGTCCACGCAGGAAGCAGCAGCACCAGGAGGAAGTCCTTCCTTAGCTGACAGCACGTGAAATCAGGGAGGTTGGGGGACATCAACACGGTGGCCCTTCTATCAGCTACTGGGCAAACAGACCAGCCTTATCTTTAACTGCACATGAGGGAAAGAAAAACACAGTGGACATGCAGCGCTCGGTATTGACCTCTACTTCAGTTGTACTAGTCTTGACATTGAAGCTGTGCTCTGATAGCAGAAAGATCTAACCATGTTAACTTCCAACAGTTTGATACTGGCTGTCACAGCTGTGCCACTGTGCAAGGGATCAATAAAACAGCAAACATACCACTATGACTGATGCATGCGTGTCTAGTGCAAGCAAGCATCAGTCAAAACAAATGGATCTAACCCTAAACATCTAAAAAGGTACCTTATTCCCAGAGTGATTCTTCCCTTCCACTGCAGACTTCACTCTCAAGCTTTGCCTAAAAGTGCCCATCAAGTAAGTATGGGGCTATCATTGTTGTTCATGTCTTGATGAATTTAAGTTAAATGTTATCAAAATACATCACATTGAGATCTTAAAGGTTTAGGAATCATATTATATATATACTTTTTGCATTTAAAAAAGAAAATCTCAAGTGTAAATCATGTTATTTTGAATATTTTAGTCAATATCAAAACATATCAATAGAAAATAGCTGTAATAGTTATCCAAATATTAATTTCACATAGCTATACTGCATTATTGTGTTAGCACAAGTATATGATGCATTTATTAGACTACATATTAAACTGCATTAACTAGACATTCATCCTTACGACATACCAACTCTACGGTTACAGAGCCGTACCTGAGCATAAGTGACCTACATTGGAGAGAAAGCACGTCATACATACAGTATGTTGCACTTATAATGAATCTATATTCCATAATTCCCACTTGACAACTTTTTTTTCCTCTCCACACTTTTCCAAAGTACCCACTGACCCAGTTTTATCTGCAATACAATGAGAATAGCAGAAGTATATATGTACATATGCTCCAGTCCCCAATACTATGACGGTCTACTCAGGTGGATGCAATGAATGTAAATCTGCTTTCCAGAAATACAACTGCAGTTATACTATAGCGTTTCAAACACCTTTGTTTTTTAGCCATGTAGAGTCAGTTCAGCAAAACATAATGGACATAAACCGTTTGACTTGCATGTTATCTGCCTTCTACTAACATGTTTTGCTAAATGGATTTGGCATTTAGACTCATAGAGGCAAAAATAATACACTACATGGACTTAAGAGCATCATGGCCATTGATCAATGAATGAAACCATGAAAGTGGATTGGAAATAGGTTCCATTATGTGTAATACAAAACTCTGAAGTGCAGCACAAGTCAACACAACAGAGCAAGTGCATGTCTCTTTCCATTATCATAGTGAAGGAAGACCAGGTTGGAACAACAGCCACACAACAGTCTGTTTTATGACTGGTATAACCTACTGCACTTCCTTGTCCAATGAAAGACACAAAGGACTTCAGCAGTTTGTTTTTCCCCATGTGTCCTAATGTTCATATGCAATATCTCTAGGATAGAGTAAATTGATACCATCGCAAACAGGCAACCAGCTAGAGGAAAACTCTATCATCACTTCAGCCTAAGGTATATAAAGGGTGATTTGTGATGTGTCGAGTCAGAGAGTTGCAATTACTACGTTTTTACGTTTTTAAAAACAGCCAGGGTGACATAGGACTGAATGACAACAAAGGTTGTGGTGTGCATCAGCTTCTGGACGACTGATGCCCTGACAAGGCAGCATCAGTTAGCACTGGCTGGCTAGTTAGCTGCAAAGGGAGCTAGCTCACATTAGCTAGCATCCATGCCTTATTACAGTGCGACTTGTCTGATATTAGTACGTTAAAAAAATCAATGAAAACGTGTGGCGAGTGGCAAACACTTCCAATTGCGAAGGTGGTTTTTAGTGTACGTTGATATTACCTGTCAGCTAGCTTGCATTAGTCACCGCAGTGACAGCCAGCCAGCTAACCTGACGCCTTGTTTGACGTTAGCTGTCGGCTGATGCCAGCTAGCTAGCTCGACTAGCTAAGCCTCGGCGATGCAGCATCAACAGCACAGTGACATTTCACTCACCTAACAGTGACCGGAGGTGTTTGAGCCGGGTCAGTACATCCTTCTTTGGGTCCAGAACTTTCTGTGTAGATTTCTTGACGTCTCCATGCCCCCTTCGAGTGAACATTCCGCTGTAAAATGCAACCGTGGAAGCTGAAATCACCTGTGTTTCACCATACACCAAGCCTCCAGTGTGACTGTCACTTTCCTCACCACCACTCTATGCCTGCTCGGTAAACATTCGTCCCACGGCCGCTAGTGTCCTGTTTTTTTGTGGGTGTGTAAACACGGAAGAGCAGTCTGACAGAGGAGTGGTCACATTATATGAATACGCCTCCTTGTTTATACCCGTTGCACCTTGCACTTTCAGTGGGTTTGTTTTTGTGCATTTTAAGGAATCATTTCACCTTTAAATATGGGCCTATTTTACTTATATGTTTTAGTTTGAGGACAAGCTATTGCATTGTGAAGAGATGGGGTTCGTCTCGTTCGGGTGCCTCACTATTGCCTCTCAAAAATGAGAAAGACGAGCTTGAATGTCCTGCAGTAAACTTTAGGTTGAAGACTGGCGCCCATCTTCAGTCTTAAAGGGGGACTTATCGATTGCACTTTCTTTCGTACAATAGAGGTTTGATGATAGGAAGATGTTTATATAGACTGGTTGTTATTATAGCTCCTAAACGCCCTCTGGTGTTTGAAATAGTTAAACACAATTCCCCAGGATCAACAACATGTAAATGCGGGGTTATGAAGAGAAAGACTTGCAGAGGTGACTCTTAATCAACATGTTTTAGATACGATAGTTAGTATGTTTGGGATAACTCTGCAACTAAATATTCATTTTTATTATTGAGTAACCTACAGATTTTTTTCTATATAAAATATCAGAAAAACAAAACAAGAAATATCCATCAGAATTTCCCAAACACTAAGATCCAAACTGCTTGCTTTGTCCACCCAACAGTGAAAAAGCCAAACATCGTTTAACAACCCACTTACATAGGCTGGACTTTTGCTTATATTTGTCTTACAATGCTGTTTAGTTTTGTTATATTGCTTTTATTGTTGAGAATCTGTTTCCGTTTTTCAAATTGCAGGCCTGTATGTGTTTTCATGCTGTGTATTATTATGCATTTGTATGACTAACTGTGACGCACATTGGAACTGATGTTTTTGAAAAGTGCTATATAAATAAAGGTTACTTACCTTTTTTAGTTTGCTTTAAATTAAAAAAATCTAATATTTTAATTTGAGGAGCTGGAACCGGTGATCTTTCAGGGCACTTTTTCATTAAAAAAACGATCAACTACTACTAATCGATTAATCGACTAATCATTTACTCTCTAGACTTTTCCAGCTTCTCCAAGGGCTTTAAGAAAAGGTACATTAAAATTTAATTATAATCATGCTTTTACATACTTCAAGAGTGGAACAGTGTTGATAGCAGTGGTGGATTGTAACTAAGTACATTTACTCAAGTACAAAATGAAGGCACTTGTACTTTTCTTGAATATTTTCTTCTCCTGCTACGTTATACTTTTTACTCCACATTTATTTGAAAGGTTTAGTTACCTTTGTCAAACAATCGATTATAGGAGAAATAAATCAGCCAATTAATCCATAATGAAAATAATCGTTAGTTGCAGTTTTGTACAAAATAGTTAAAAATGAACTACAACAGTACAATCCTGCTATTGTATAAATGTATGAGTAAAAATAATCTATTGCGATAATACTAATACTATAACGGTCACAGGGGACATTTTCTGATTTGAGTACTTTCACTTTTAATTCTAATACATTTTCCTGATTACACTTAGTTACATATTTGTACTTGGGTAATATTTTCAATGCAATACTTTTACTTGTAACAGAGTATTTTTACAGTGTGGGATTAATACTTTTACGTAAGAAAAGGATATGAATACTTCCTACATCGATGTATAGATCTATCGCTCTATCTGAAACAACATTCTGTAAATGTAAAATGATCACTTTGTTTATGTTATTTCTCATGCTGTATAAATGTACATCCATGTCTTTCTCTTCACTATATATTAATGTAGTTAACTTCAGCTCAGAACCAATGTCAAGTTATAGTCAAAGCCTGTATTAAAAATACTGCGTGTCTCCAACTATATCCATGCCTAAATGCACCAATTGTTATAATGCACTTATGAATGAACCAAGGAACCTAACTTCAGATGAAAGAGACCTGTAGTTTTTGATATTCATACCCCGCTATGGTGACACTTACAAAGAGAAAAAAGGTATAACAGCTTCACTGCTCACTCAAGCCGCTGCCACTTGACACTTTAAACTGGAGGTTTTGATGAATTAATATAAGAATACAAGCGCTTCTTTTAAATAGCAGAGCTCCCCTGCAGTCAACGTAAACTTAGGGTTATGCTAAATTGAACAGAGTTCAGTGTGCTCATGACTTTAATGGATTTTCTAAATCATTTGTTCTACATGGTTGTGCAGACAGCAAATTCCATCTTGGAAATGTGAAAAAGTGTTTATGTTCTGAGATGAATCTTAAGTTTGAAGAAATTGGATGCATCCGTTAATCAACCCCAACAAACTGACACTCCGTGCAATCTCACACTTTCGCTTGTCTGAACCTATCTGTCTTATTTTGGAGGCAATTAATTTTGAGGCTAAGCTGGGGAAAATTATTTTATTTACACATTTTAGACACATCTCATTGAAGACAGAGCTTAGACTGTACAGTTCAACTTCGTGACTGGGAAATCTTTTCAGACTTAGTATTAGATAAAGTCTTCTAGTATAAAGAAATAAACATGTGTTTGTAACTGTGCGACTGTTCCCCCTATCAAATATCACATTATGCAATACTGCAGTTTTTGTTCAGCCATCCTATTATAAGATAAAGTCTTATAATATAATAAAAAATATATATTTTCTATGTATTGTACTCACAAAACCCTCAAGTGAGTCTCACCGTGAGATTCTGGGATGACCAAATTTACCAGGAGATGGCGCCTAAACCATTGGTATCATGAGGCAAATAAAGATACCAAGACAGGCTACACATATCATTGAGTTTCTGTTTATTTTTATGAAGAAAAAAAACATGCACATGTAAGGCCTGCAAATATAGGGAAGTCATTGTAAAAAAAGCTGAGAAAATGAATTAATTATTATAATTTTTTACATTTTTTAGGGAGAAACTATAATAAAATGTAAGAAAAGTCTCATAGAGGAGTAGGTTTTGTTCAAATAACTCAACTCTGAAAGTAAAATAAAACCCTCGAGAAGAATGTCAGTGTTTAGGAGTCGACTGTAAAGAATGTTATACGCTTAATAAAGAAGACAAGACTGTATTTTATGTCATCCACCACCCCTACATAGTGAGCATCAACAATGTTGTGAGAGTGTTTGTCTCTCTTTTTCAAGGTTCTGCACAATGGATGTCTTGAGTGATAGGAGAGCGAACAGAGGGTAGTGAGAGTAGAGGCCAAAGAGGAGGAGTAAAAAGAGGAGTTAAAATCAGCCTTTGCCCTGCAGTTTGGTATGACACTCATTATCTGAAGTGGGCCATTCTGAGAAAGGAGGAGGTTGCCTGTCACAACAGATGTTGATTACACAAAACAGGGTAGTTTGGAAGGATGTGTGAATAAAACACAAGGTCACACACACCCACACACACAGGGTTATTGTTAGTGCTTTGTCACCCGTCTTAATTGATTGTAATCACCATTCCTTCTTGGCAAACCTCCCCTGTTCTTGAAGTGCAGGTTATTGCTCATTATCTAAAATGGCATGGACCTACGATAATCTATCAACAATAACAATGGGACTGGATTTTTTTTTTCTCCCCTCTCTAATCCTGCACCTGGAAGTATTTTCGGGTCCAGCTCATTTCTGAAATGATATACCATAGGCTGCGACAATTCAACTTTATAGTCTGCTGTAGAGCCCATACGCTGCTTTCTCAAAGATAGTTCAGTGCCGAATTAGACAATTACGGTGCCAACTGTGACATTATTTTTGAATGAGATCATTTATTTCAAAATGGGATAACTAGCATAATTTATTCTTTTTCATACAGGCCTAGAATGGCCAATTGCCAGAGGCTGGCAGAGAAATGAAGGCCTCATCATGACCAAATGGTGGCACTGCAGCCTTACAAATGTGGACCCTCCTTCTCATGGTCAGGCTGTCGGACTGATTCCAATCCAAGGTTTGAAAAGCACTTGTCTGCTCTAAATTGTTCTTATAAAGAGCTTGGAAATACTTGACTTTTCTCCTTATGTGGTTATGGATTTCCTTTTTGTACAATTAAGTGCCATTAAAAGCTAATGTATCCTGTTAAACCACATTAAGGTGTTGGGGTGGACAGTGGCACAGTTATCCATCCGCATATTGTGAATAGGAGCCCCTCTCTCTGAGCATTTTTTTGAAATCTATATTGGACCATTCAAAAACTTCAGGATGAAAAGGATCAAAAGGGAAATGTCCACAGGGCTGCTGATCTTTCTGGCTGTGAGACCACCCACAGCTGCTTGACACAGATGAGCTACAGAGCAATGAAATGATGAAACAAAACCAATCTGTGTTTGACTCAACCGGGCTCACAGGCGTCTAACACCAAAAGCTTTATTTTTTTGTTCAACATTTTTTTGTATTAGCTCTTAGAAGAGTAATCATGATTAAACTATATAGCTCAAATTATATTTAATAAACGTAATTATTTAAACATATTTTAGCCGCACTGTTATATTATAGTATAGAAGTATTCGAGTGGAAACCTTCATGCCATTTGTTAACAGCAGGTTCTGCAAATAAGGCACAAACAAGAGTCTGTTATTTGAGATTCCAGCTCCCACCAGGGGTCGTCATGGTGCCCTCAGCCACCAAGGTTATCTCACAATTAACAAGTTCAAAGCACTATATTTGTAATTGTGGAGACTCTTCGTTTTATTGCTGAAAATGTGCACGTTTTTCTAAAATGCAAAATGAGGAAACATCTTGTGTTCCTGCGATGAATTCTTCACATCTTGTTTTTCAAATGCTACAAATATGAAGCTCTGTATATGGATACAAGCCATTTCTGAATCTAGTGTTTGTAATGCACACTGTAGTTTGGAGCACATCTCCATAGAGGTTAATGAGGGGGCACTCTGAAGTAATTAAAACAAGAGCACTATAAGGCAGCAGTTTCACATAAGGCACTCATAGCAGCATAACCCATACTTAATTAAAACTCCTTGCTGACAGCATTCTGTATCTTCTCAGGTAATCTGCTGTGAAATTAATAAGGAGGGAGAATTAAATGACTAATGTTGGCAAAGAAAGGCTATTTTTTTCCTTTCTGCAGTATGCATGACAGGGGTCTCTATCTGGAATGCGTGATCCTTATTGTGCCGAAAAATACTTCTTCAGGTTCTCACCGCAATCTGATTCCAATTTCACTTGTGGTGTGACACCGTAGAGACAAGCCAGGGGGCCGTTTAATTGAAATGTCCATGCTTTTAATTGGATTCTGTTAAGATGTAAAATTACCTCCTGAATTACAGTCGTGTACCTTTAAATGCTGATATAGAATGGTTTCCAACGGTGATCAGTTAAGGAGCTGAAATAATGCCTCTATTCAGCGGGGCGCATCACTGTGCCGAGGCAAAAGAACATTCTTTAATTTAGAGACAACCTGGAGCCTTGCATTTCAAAGACAGACATTTATCTAGTGAAATTAATTGTTTTTTTTTAACAGGGTAGCGCTCGAAAGACAATGCAATACTTGAGCATGCTTCTGTAGTAGCAGACGAGGGATTCAAGCTTTTCTTCTGGGGGAGATTTCTCTATCAAACTCCACCATTTTACAGTCATGGTACATACTGACTGCTTTTTGTCATGATACTGTATTTAGACCCACAAATGCCCATTACCAATCATACAGTGGCTGCCAGATATCCATTGCAAGGCAAGTGAACCGGGCATTCATGATATCATAGTTAAGCTGAAGGTGTTAGCATCCAACTCTGACATGTTCAGGTGATGTGTGGGTGGTAGACAGCAAAGCTTCCTTCACCTCCTTGAGGGTTGTGCTCTCCCAACCTCCTACATTGAGATTTGTGAATTTACCCATTCTAGGACCCGTGTCACCCCGCTGTGGCTGCGCAAAACATCCCTGCCTCCTCCACCTACATCCATGACCCCCTCCGATAAGCTTGGAGTTCATCCCTTTCACTGATTAGTTTGCTGGCAGATTGAATGCCCATGTCTACAGACCCATGTCACCCCGGCTGGCTCTACCTGTGTGTGGTTGGATCAGCAGTAGGCTGGCACACTGTCCTGCGTGATACTAAAACCATTATTTATACATAACAGTTCTCTGTCTGTGTGCTCAGCAAAGCCATGTTTCCCGCCTTGGGAATCAACCGCCGTGGTCATAACTCCAGAGAAATAATAGATCATGTCTTGATTAATGCAAGAGATGCACCGTTTTGGAATAACTTGCAAAACAATGTTCTGTGTGATTCTAGGATTCATATTCTGTGTGAAAATGTGAGGTCATTAATAACTTGTCTGTCCAAAAACCCCTCTCTTCAGTCTACTGTGTGCTTGTGTGTGTGTGTGTGTGTGTGTGTGGTTTGCGTGAATTCACAAGTGTTTGTTTGTTTACCGTGCCACGGCTTGCCCAAGTCGGAGCCACAGGAGTGTGAAATAACAAGCACAAGAGGGATTTCACGCCTTTACAGAGCTGAAAAGGTATGTTTTTTTGTCAGACAACTCAGTCCATTTCCATCCCCGACAAACTTTGTTTACTTCCCACTAGTCACTGCCTACCTATTTCCTAAAAAAAACCCATACAATTAAACATTATATATGGGTTCCCACGGGTATAGTGTGTCCAGGTTTGTTTACGCTCAACCTCTGGTCTGTTTTATCGCTGTTATCAGTGGCACACGGTGCATCATTAGAAAAAGACAAACAGCCCAGTTTCTTTTTTGGGGGCAGACACGCTGACAGAAAATCAATGCTCGGTTTCCCATGAGCACCTAATTAGATGGACACTTGTGCACTGTTGAAACACGGGCCGGATCTCTTTGTCTGTCGAGTCGATCAGGTGAAATGCATGAGAGACACCTTCAGGGCTGATAAAGTGTCAGAGAGGTGAGGAGTAAACACATAAGTGACACTTATGGTCTAGCACGCCTCATACCCACTATACGCTTTGGCAGACTTGATTTGAACTTTATCGTCCACGATGCCAACAAAGCATTTCACACTGAGGGAAAATATTTGTTTATCAAGTAAGCTTTCTTATCTTAAAAACTCCCCCAATGATATTTGGAAAAGTAAGTTAGCTGTGAAACAAGTGAGTATAGGATGAAAAACTGAGTGCCATGCAGAATGCAGTTTTTCTGCAGAGCTCTGACTCAATTGGTCTCTCGCTGGTAATTCTAAACATTCAATAAAAAGGGAAGAAGTGGGTAAAAAAAAAAAGAAAAATTCTAAAATGTCCAATCCTATTCTATAACCTGTTAAGAGTGACACTTGCGAATTTCCACTATGGACAAGGTGGCAGTACAAACGCAGATAGACGAAGGGGAATAAAAGGGTCTTCTCATGACAAACTTTCTGGAAATGTCAGCCTTTCATGCTTTTGAGAAGACCTATTTCATATCTATTACAGCAGGCATTCTGTGTCCGATATTTCAGATTTCAGTCCTCCCTGCACTGCAAATCCTCTGCCAATCTTCCGCCCTTAAGAATCTCTGCCAGCCCCGATGCATTATTCCCCCTACCTCCTCTCTCCCCCTTTTGATGTGACAGAACAAACCGCGACCTATTAGGATTAAGGCTTTGAAAAGATCTTTGAAGCCGCTCAAGGTTCCTTTAAACTGGGGAATGACAATATGAGCTGTGTGGCAGCAGATGCTGAATGGAGTGATTGCTAGTCCTCCTCAGCGAGGTCTGCTGTCACACAACACACAGGCATACAAACACTCACACACGCGCGCGTCCAAGAGTGCACACACACACACTTACACACACACACACACACACACACCAAACGTGCAACATCCACCCTTTACCCAAAGGACTGCAGTTGCAGTACATGTATTGCGTTCACAAATGCAGATTTGCGACTTTCACACACTTTCCTTTTTTTTTGTGCTGTGGATCGTCAGAGTTTGGCTCGGAGCCTTTGCTGTATCTGAACTGCTGCCAAGGATGTAAACAAACAAACTGACAATATCTTGCATCTTCTTCTTTAATGATCGGTTTCTGTTTAGGACACCGTCATGTCAAAAGCATCATTGGAGGCAGGATGCTGAAATGTGAAGGATGGGGGGTAAACACAGAAGAATGTGGGCTGCTGGAAACAGACATAAAAGAGAGGAGTTGTAACCCACTTGTGTGTGCTAACGATGTCTGTACGAGTGTGTGCAAATGAGAGTTTTGTGTCTACTTAAAGACATAATGGCGTGCTGTGGGAGCAGTTTATCTGGCAGAAAATTAAAGGAGTTCAAGGTGTCCCACGTTTCAGCATGAAGATTCTCAAAAGCACAGAAGAATATTCATTTTATCTTTTTTTTATGGTGCCTCAACTCTGACAGTGCATCTGATGATGCTGGAATGATGGAATGCCGCACTGATGCAAAGAAGAGCAAATTAAGTCAAAATGACATCCTGAATGCTACCTGTACACTTTACTTCAGTCACACAGACATGGCAGAGTGCAAATACCATCGATGTGCATCTCCGGCAATCAAAAAAAGAATTTAGCTTTCTTTTATCTAATCATTCCTCTGAATATCCCTTATCATACCCGCCTCGCCACCTGAGGTAGCCAAGGACAGATGCAATATCAAATATTCAAACTGGGGTGATTCTTGGAGAGATTCATGGTGGTGAATTTCACAGGCGATCCTATTTAGATATTCACTGTCTGTTTTGCGTGGCGTCTGGGGTTAAACATGCCCCGGTGTGAGATGTCACTGAGAGACAGTCACTACAGATAGCTGGTCTGTGGAGAAATGAAGCCATGGGACACAGAGGGTAAAGGCTTCTCAGTGCAACAGTCAGAGAGACATGTTCTCAGGGAGCTGCCACCATAGAGCACATATTGATCTGCCATTGCATCTTATCTGTGTGACTCTAGATTAAAATGCTCAACATTGGCTCTCCCTCTCTCTCTCTGCCAGGCTGAAGGCCTTTCTATATCCCTGAGTGGAGGAGCTCTAATCTCCCCATGAAGTAGTGGGAGACTATCACTGGCAGAAAAATGTGCAGTTCTCACCGCAGAAAAAGGGGGAGCTCAGAAATTAACCGGCTTAAAATGCTCCCCATCTAAAGACTAACGTGAATGACAATCGGGTTTGATTCGCGTTCCGCGTCTTTTATATGCCGGTGGTTCTTTTACACATTGTTTTTCTGTGTGAGATCCCTGACTTTCTCACCCCCCCCCCCCCCTCCTTTTCTACCCTTTCTTCTTCTCCAGGCGCTGTTATCATAATCCAAACAATTGGCTGTTGTAACTGTATGTATTCCTCTTGTGGGGGAAATGGATACGAATCAGATCCTCTCGGGTCTTGTTTAATGTCCTGTCCAAATGAGCGAGGAAGGGTTGAAGCTCTGACAAAAACGGGCAGGAATAAAGGGGAGAAAGCCTGGGCAGACAGACGGATGAGCCCCAGGCTCCAGGGCTTTGACTTTGGCCAAACAAACGTTTGTTTTTCAAAGTGTTTTTATAGTAGGATGGATTAAGGCGGATGTGGACCAAAACCCCCCGCCACCCTTGCCCATCTTCTTGTCAAACGGTGCATTGAGAAGAGGGGTCGCACCTGTTAGGGCAGCCCAGAGGAGCAGGACCAGGATGATATTGAGCAGGGCTTTGTGGGTATCAGAGTCAAAACAAAGCTGTCAGCCAGGGCTCATTCATCTTTGATGTTCATTGATGAGGAAACTGGTGGGCCTCAACAGGGCATTGTTTCCTCTAAGTGGTGCCCATTGATAGCCAGAAAGCCACGTTTGTTTTTAGTCTCTGACGGGTGGAGCTCATTTTAAAAGGCTTAATGGTGCATTTAACCAGTCCAAAACACTGTGCTTTGGAGCCCTCCTTGCACCATTGGCTCGGCGCTGTCTTCCTGCTTCCTAAATGGCCTATAAACAATAATAGAATGCTAATCTCGTGTGAATGGCCAACACCGGTGGGCATGCATGTATCGTCAAGCCCCAGGCTCTTCCAAATGCCTGCTGTGACAAATCAAGATCCAGAAACGAGGGCATTTGACTGCCATCGTGTCTGCTTCCTGGACCATTCTCCAACCTCTCCACTCTCTTTGTTACACAAACCTGGATAGCCTTCATAAAGTGCATTTCTCATGCTATTGTTCAGCTAATCATATCCTCTCCAATAATTTCAGGATGTGACAAGATAAGATAGGGAATATTAATGCCATATCGCCTCATCTCAAATTATGTAAATGTGTGGATAGGGGGGAGGGCATCTAGGGAGGAAATAGAAATCAATTTGTGGCGGATCCATTTTGTATATTGCCTTGAAAAGAAAACAGCAATTTTCCACGTTATCTATCTCAAATCCTATTAGAATCAGGTTAATTTAGTGCCAACAATTTCAAAACGTTATCACATTGTTCTATCAGCTGATGTCTTTGAGTGCTCTCTGTTTGTTAGGTGTAACTGTTCAAATTTAATATAATGTCAGATAACGTATCTGACTGATGCATGATCTTGGTTATCGTTTGCTGAATGGTGAATGCAAAAAACACCAGATTAATTAAATTCTCAATAGCAATAAGCTTACTATGCGGTCCACCGTTGAATGAAGTGAACATACCTGTACCGCAGATCAAAATTCTCCCTTCCGCTATGATAAAATGGTTATCGTTCACCTCTTAGCTTGACCTTACAGTATATGCCTTGTTTTTATCTTTCTTGGTATTCACATTCCTCTATTCTACATCTTACTATAAGGGCACTGCATTGAATCGCATTGAATAAATGAGAAATGTCACCTTGTCTATAGTGAACATTCTATAAATGTACAGTATGAAATGTATTCTTTATACTACTGTAACTCTATGGTTTGCAAGTTTCAAATGTTCTACATGGGAGCTGCATGCTCATAATTTACCACTATATCCCTGAATTCATGAATATGAATGTGTCTTTCTCAAGAGCTGGCTCCTATTGTTGTGAAAGAAAAATCAAGGACTCATGGCTTGTTTCAGCACAGAGGTGTATCAAGGATGCACGGCCACATCTTACCTTAAATAAGGGTCTCGGTTTACACCTTCAAAGCACTGGAAGAAGAAGCTCTCACAGTTTCTTTCCCTCTCCCTCCTGATTGTTTGCAAGCCTGATTCGCTTGGATTCTTAAATGATAGGCTCATATAGAGTCCCAGACTTTATTTATGTGGGCGCGTATTGGTTGGCTGCCTCCTTAAGCGTGAGGAGATATGCAAGAGCAATCAAATATTTCTATGGCTTGTATAAATGATGGTGGATGGGAGATGAAGTTTGAATTTTCACTCCTCATTTGTGCTTCAATTGCCAGAGTGTGTATTGCCTGTTTTTCCGGAAAGAAAATAGATGGCTTTGTCACTCAGTATGCATAAACTGTTGGGTCGTGTTTGTTGTAAGCTGTCAACGGAAATGATAGCAATTGTATTTGTCTTATGAGAAAGACATTGTTACAAAGTCTGAATAGCAGTTTTCATGAAAGGGATTGTTTGTCCATTCAAAAAGTTATTTCCGTCAGACATTATATGACATATCTCCATGGAACCTTTCAAACACCGAATCCCCTGTCACAATGTGATATGTTAAGAGGAAAGCAGAAAAGAAACGTGACATTTTTTTGCATTCACCTCAGAGAACACGGTTCTAACATGCTGTCCTCATATTTCTGCATATAGTGAGTAGAGTCCAGAGGTAGTATCAAGTCAAACCTTGATAAAAGTGCTGGTAATTATGAGCAACTCATCCAACACTAATAATACAACACGGAGATTGCAATTTGCCTCTTTATCTAAAATGACAGACTGCCATACATACAGCCCGTCCACATCTATCTTGTAGTTTCATATCAATGAGCACTTGAACCAAACATATATTTCTATCAAGGCGCGGGAGAATAGCATCTTCCGTTTGGCGCAGAGGAGGTGTGTCCCCTTCTGTCTTCACGAGTGAGGGAGAGAGAAAAACGGGGGGAGAGAGCGGGTACCTCTCTTTTGTTCACTCCCCTCTCTAACTGGTAGTGTTTGACTTCCCCCAGCCAGGAGTGGGTAATTCTGGAGCCCTGTGTGAGGTTGTTAGATCACTGAAGCCCAAGACAGCACCATTCTTTGCAGACCCTTGACAGCAAATATGTGGTAATGATATTGTCTCCTGCTGGGTAATAACACACAATTCAGACTGCCACATACTGCAGTCGCCAGGGAAAAAATGGAGGGGAGAGAAAAAAAGAATTACACTGAAGTACTGGAGGAAAATGACAGGAGAAATGTCTTCAACCTGAAGTGCTATATTGAAAAAATTCACTTCTGCAGGACACTGCAGTGGAAACAACTGTTTTATTTGCCTCTTCTCAGAGTGATGTGGCCACTGCTATCTATACAGGCTGTTCGTATACACTGTTCCTAGCTATACCTACCAAGTGTAATGCACTGTAAGTCGTTTACACCCCTCAAAATCAAGTTGTATGTAATCCACGTAATTGTTAACCAGGAAGTAGTGAAAAAGTCTGGGGCGGCTCCAAAAACACCGGACTTTCACCCGTTTGTGTCCTGTGTGAAACCAGAATTGATTTATTTATCAAGTAACTTTCCCACTTCAGTGACGTCACTTCTATAGTTATTTTAACCCAAACCACGATCTGGGTGGCAGGAGGTCAGTTCGTAGGGACTTGGCTTGGGAACTGGAGGGTCGACGGTTCAAGTCCCCACACAGACCACGTGCAGAATTCCTCTCCTGGACACTGCCGAGGTGCCCTTGAGCAAGGCACCAGACTCCCCGGGCGCTGTATATATAATAGTTGCCAACTGTTCCTAATACTAAGATGGGTTAAATGCAGAGTGCACAAATAGTGTGCAGTGATGAAGTTAATTTGAATCCTTTCCTAACCAAGTGGTTTATTGTGTGAAGACGGTAGTTATTTTAAAAGACTACATGCATGAAATGAGCGGATATTGACATTTGTTGCTGGACGTTTGTAGGAGAATGCACTGAAAATGAAAAATAACTTTTAGTAAGTGATCATACTAACCTAACTGCTGATACGTTGATCTGTACAAATGTCAATTTCTAAGTTTGGTTGTCTTTTTAAATGGGACTCTTAAATGATCACTATGTTTCCACTTGAGCATTTTAAGCAGTGCAGTCCCTGAATACTAGATACTGTGATTAGCAACTCTGGCAGTTTGACAGAAACCACGGCTTCAAATGACTAAAGCCCTTTGTGCCCATACAACACATTGCATAGTTAGTGTTTAGTATAAACAGCATTTTCCTACTATGGAGACCTCCCATTGTTAACCAGACCACACTGGCAGCTTCAACCTTGACCTTTGTGTTGCTCCACTTGGTACTCGGCTTGTAATTGTCAACACCATCCATCACCGGCCATTTGGGGGCTGGTCCCCCTGCTGTACTGTGAAATTGTGGCATGTGATCCTTAATGTGCGTGAAGTAGACAAGGCCTTGACACAATGCATCAAGCTTCAGGGGGGCTCTTCTGGGCGAGTCTATTAGCCTCCCGCTGTGTCCCTGGCTGCCTGGACTTATTCCTACGGGATAAGTTGGAATAATAGTGTTGTGTCTGCATGCATCCAAGACACTGGCTTTGGCCTTCCTCAGGCCCACGGCTGGCTGTCAATCAAAACCCTGACCAGTTAGACACGACGACATGTAGCCAGCATATCTGTCAAGTCCAGCACACCTCTTATATATTAAGAGTTAAAAATATATAGTGACAGATATGGGGGGTGTTTGTGCAACCGTTTTTCAAAGTTATCTTCTCTGGTCTCCTCTGCAAGTGTCCATGATCTTAGATACAGACGCTGCCTCTCTGTAGAGCATGAGAGAGAGAGAGAGAGAGAGAGAGAGAGAGAGAGAGAGAGAGAGAGAGAGAGAGAGAGAGAGAGAGAGAGAGAGAGACTCCCTCTTCTTATTCATATATTTGACTGCCAGAGCAGCATTGTGCAATGGGCTAAAATAAATGAGAGCACCATGTAAAAAGGTAGCCTTGATACCGCGCGACTGGGTGAAAAAGAGAGACACATTGAAACGGAAGAATTCATCTTTTCTATCAGCCCCTCCGCTCACGAGTTGAACCAGGTATTCAAATGGGTTCAATCTCAGCTGCTCAGATTTGCATAACACAGACAGATGAACTCAAGTGATTGAATTGGGCTAGGTGGAGTGAAAAAAAGAGAAAAGAAAATGAATTTCCAAGCGAATTAGGAAATGATGGAAAACGGCAAAGGGTACATTATTTATTTTTTACACTGAAATCATTACGGAATTAACCTTTCCTTCCAATGTGACAGCCCTCTAAACCCTCATTATCACTCTGAATTTGATGTACTGGACTCTCTTGGAATAAAACTTGACTCTTTTTGACGAATAAAACAGCATTACCTAGTATCCGCCATACCTGCGTCTATTTTACAACTGGTCCAAGCTGGTCAGCTGAATTGCATTGCTCGGCTAAGCTCCACCTAGATGCCATGTTTTGTTGTCTATCAGTGATGTAACGCTAATGCTCGTGCACCTTCCTTGTGACTGGCAGTGACCACTATGGAGTCACAACACTGCAGGAGGGGAAAAAGCAATTTCATGGTTCACTCTGTGGTTAATGTGCTGCTGTAATCTTTAGAGAGGCCTGTCCCTTTTGTTTAAGTTTCACAGAATAAAGGGTTGAACTATCGTAAACTCAGGCCAATTAATCACTGGGCTAAAAGGTGGCGGGAAGCCATCCACTGGGAATGGGCTATGGTGAAAGTGTGTGTGTGTTTGGTTGAGCGAATAAGTTCTTTCAAAAGGATCGGCTGGTGTGTATGTATTTACCTGAGTGTGCAGTATGTGCTTTTTTAAGAGGGGGGGGGAGTACTTTACAGAGTGTACATTTTGTGTGTGTGTGTGTGTTTGCGTGCTGCGCTCACACAGTCAGGTAAGCCTCTCTAATTGCTGCGAGGTGCATTAGCACTCAGCCACCTCTCTCTCTCCCTGTGTCTTTGTTTTTCCTCTCAGTGCCAGTCTGCAGGCCACAAGACAATCAGACCAGAAGGGTCATTTTCTGCAAGAGCTCACCTTCCTCCTCCAAGCCTCGCCGCTGACAGGCTCACGCTCGGCAGGAACCTTAAATTAACACTTGACGTCTGCAAGGCTCAGCCCTGATGAGGCCGCAGAGAGACAAAATGTCAGAAAACAAACACTCGATCATTTTTGCTTCATTTCCTTCCACCGCTGGAGAAACACACTCACCTGGAGGGCTGTAGAGGGCTGTGGTGACATTCACTCCCATATATGCTGCGGTGGAGCAGCCCTGGTGTAGGGGCCCAGGTAGAGACCTAATAAGAATGCTGAGTAGAAACCGCTAATTAAGTAATCGTTATTAAGAAGCAACTGAAAGGAGAGCTGAGACGTTTGACACCTCCATTCTCTTTATTTCAGATGTTGGATTATGACCTATGAATAAGGAATGCTCGAAATGCATTCGTCAAGTCAAAATACAAACATATTTTAGCTTTTTGAATTTTCTTAAAAAAAAAAAAATTCTTTATTTCCCTGCGTTTGGATTGCATTCATCTCCGTTCTGCCATTACAAAGTAAATGATTTGTTTTCCTGAGCGCATCAACAACAACCCTTGTAATTATTCCTCACTGGGGATGTGCACAACACGAGGACTCAACACTGTAGAGTAGTATGATACTATTTGAAGCCTACTTCAAACACAGTGTCCCCAGCGAGTTCCGATAGCGCCAGTGTCTATTTTATTATTTGCTTTATCTCTTGCGTGAGAGTTTATTTGTTTACATGAGAGGGATTGGAGGTTTGGTGATCTGAGCAAATTGCAGCAGAAAGTACTTCAGATGGGAATGACTGTAATTAGCATGCTCTTAAATGTGGAACGCACTCCTAATGTTTTTGTTTACGCGGGGCAGCTGATCTGTGACTCGCTGCGGGGGCGGCCCACTGGCAGGTTAAAATCACTTGTCGTGCCAGAGATCATCATTATGAGTTTACAATTGGTCAGTGTTGAGGAACAATCAATGCAGCGCCAGGTAGACACTCTACAACCAGCCTATGCGGTGAGATTTTGTGCGTAATTTTGTATTTATAGTTGTGTTTTCCAGAGTGGATAATTTGAAAATATGAGTGCGTTTGTGTGTGTATGTTTGTATGCGGTCATGCTCATATGTTTTGGCTCGTATTGTTTCTTTTTTCGAAGCTTACCGAGCTGCCTTTCCCTAATCTCTGCATCTACACTGAAGAATATGTTTCATGACACTCATTAAGAGTCAATTAAGAATTTGCTGGTGTGCCCAGTTATTCAGTCAGTGATTATATTTCACTGGAGGATAATATCCAGGTAAATTAAGATTTCGATTTAATTCAGCCCTGGTTGTCTCTGCATCTCCATTTCACATCATGGAACAATTGAGATCTTATCGTGGATTAAAGTGGGGGATATTACACCTAATTTAAAATATGCACATCTACAACTGCACGCACAGCTTAAGCATCTGCCATGATATTGTGTGGGGGGGGTAAAAGAGAGAAACAATTAAGCGTCTTACGCGCAAAACTCAAAAGGCTGTGAGATACAATTCATCAAATTGGCAGAGGGATTCAGGGCGGAAACACCGCCTTAAAGAGTTCTTGAGAAAGATGAAAGGAGGCAGCTGAAGAGAAGGAGACACGAAAGGAGCAAAGAGGAGACAGGAAGTTGGGAAACATTGAAAAGGGGGTGCCATGCTAGTCAGGTGACAGTGTGACAAAGTTGTGCTTGTTCAAAATGGAAATGTTCCCAGACTTCCTCCCTGTTGCTCTCTCTCCCTCCCTCAACCCCCCAAGAGCCCATTGCAAACGCTAAGCTGCGGCATCTGAAGTGGCAACACTTGAGATGGTGAAAGTGACAACATCTTAACATAAGCTGAGGGGCTAAAGTGAAAGTCAGTGTGAACCCCCAACCAACCTCTCTTTCCACCCACATCCTTCACCCTGCTCTGTCATCCCTCTTAACCCCCCCACATCCCCACGCATGGGCAACACCATGCTTGGGCTGCTTGGGCATCCAACCTGCCTTCAACAACGGGGAAGTTGCAGGTAGAGAGCAGGGATGAGACTACCCATGATTCAAAAAGCTGAAATGAAAGGCGCAAGGTTGAGGAGAAAGGAGGAATCCTTCTCCGTCTCCTCTCTTTCTCCGTTTCACTGTCAACGTTGCTCCTTCCGTCCACTTCCAATCACAGGTGCCTCCAAACAGAACTGGAAGCATGTAATCCGCCCAAATCCAGCCTCTTCCGAGGAGTGTAAAACCAGGAATGTTCTGTGGGGGTCACTGGATTAGACAGAATTCATGGTGGTAGCTTGGCTTGAGAGGCGGAATTAGAGAAGTAGGGGAAAAAAGGGAGAGGAGACCGAACTGGTTTTGTATTAAAATGAGCTTACCAGGTGGTCTCCCTCCCAAAAGTGGACACAGTGTGTCAAGTAATCTGAAAAGCCCCCGGGTGTTTGTTGCTCATTGGCCAGAGGCCTGGTAAAAAGAGAGAGCGAAGGACTGAGAGAAAGCGAGAGAAAGAAGGGGGGGGGGGGGGGGGCTGGCTAGGGAGGTGGCACTGATGTGGCCATTGAGGCCTCAGTGAAATGTCTGTCAGGCTTGGTTTACCACAACCACAGCAGTGATTAGGCCCCTTTTGATGACAGGTTTAGTTTTCTGTCCATTGGCAAGAAAGTGAGAATGGACAAGAGGGAGGGGTAGGGGAGCGGGGTTGGGTTGCATTGGGAGACTTTGGGGGTGGGCGTTTACGCACTGTTGCAGGAAAACGGGAGGGGTGGAGATGGAGGGGGGGGGGGGTGTATATTAATGTCTTGTACCGGGGAGCTCCTACGTAATTTCCCAGCGGGTCGTGGGGTCAGGTTTGTATTTAGTTAGTGGTAATGATCTCGTTAGGGATCTGAATGGACCACCGTCTAAGCCCATTGAGGACAGCGAGTGTGCCTCCCCATCCCCCACATCTGCCTGCCTTGTGTGGGCTTACACAGCCCGTGAACTGTGATTAATGGACTTCCAGGGCTTAATAACTTGCAAAACAGTATTAAACAAGGGAGGCCCCGGGACAATCGGAGAGGCTACCCAGGCGGAGTAGGAGGTGGCTGTAAACAGTGCCCGGCAACAATTGCAATGCATGGAATTAATTGAGATGGGCCACTCACAATGCTACAGCTGGCTAGTGGCAGGGAGCCAGGCCTGGGAGAAAAAAGCTTCACTGGTGCTTCCAGGTGGCCCAGACCAGGCCAGGCCTTTTCAGTTTTGTAAGTGTTAAAAAATAGAAGGGGAGAAAGGCTACATTTGTGATGGGGAGACAGTGAGAGGAAGCCATTGAGGGGAGACAAGAAAGAGATTAAAGAGCATAGAGAGTGATAAGCAGATAATGGGGGGACACATTCAATGGAACAAGTAATCCTTGACATGCAAGCACAAATATGAAGCCTTTTGTCTCTTGTGTCTAATTCAAGCCAGAATGCGTAAAGTGGCAAAGCAACAATGGCGATCCACATTAACACGGTACACACAGACAGATAAAACACACTTATCTGTCCAAGTGCACACACATACACAAACATTTCATCACCAACTCCCCTCCCCACCCTCCCCACATCTCCAGGCCTTCTTTCCCACCCTTGTGGCCTCTTGTCTGGAAACAAATGATCCCAGCATGGAGTCATGAGTACTGATGTGTTCAGACCACCCTCCACTCTGTCACAGAGCTCGTCTTTTCTCCCAAGCAGTGGTGTGCATTTTATGCCGGTATAATGCATCTCACATTTGTAAATATAAGCACTTGTGGTGAGGGAAAAGCACTTTTTAATGGACATGGGAACTGCATTGGTCTATTTTGGGAGTGCGCTTCTGTTGAATGGATGAAGTTTTAATTGACTGATTAGCGGTCAGTGACAGTTATACTTTTTAAATAATACATTTTGTCAATACAAATGTTTTGTTGCATTTGTGATCTTGTCCAGAAAATAATGCCAAAACATATTGCCAGCACGATTTTAGCAGGCGCAACAGCAAAATTGCACAGTGTGTTCAATTATAGGTAATTATGAAACAATTTGGAAAGGTTTTGATTAAAACATGAACAGGTAGTTTCTCTCATCATGAGGTATGTGAGATAAATGTTTTTGTTGAATACAACGTAACCATTGTTTTTATCCCGTAATCTCTCTGAAAAATTATTTAATGACAATATTATACTGGGAGAAATAGCATCATGTTGAAATATATATATATATATATATATATATATAATTCAAACATATTAGGAATTGCTTTCCTTTATTTTGTCTTGCTTCTATGAGGGAAATCTAAATGTATTTTAAACACGCTCGTCTTTGGTTATATAACAGGGAAATAATTGCAAGTAAGAAAAATCAGCAAGGGAGAGGAGGTTTAGCTGTTGCTGCTATTTGACATTCTCCCCAGTGTTTGGCTATTCTCAACAGTAACTCATCTCCAAGTGAGTGACACTGGGGTCATCCTAATCTGCTTTTCTTGCAGATCAGAGAGGAGTTGGACAAAAGCTCACTTTTCCATTCACTCCAGTGTAGAAGTCCAATATCTCTCTAAAGTATTTGCCCCAAACCCTTTACTTAATCAGCGGCTGAGAGGTTATTCAGAACACAGTCTGATGCTCCTTCCAAGTTTATGTATGTGTGTGTGTGTGTGTGTGTGTGTGTGTGTGTGTGTGTGTGTGTGTGTGTGTGTGTGTGTGTGTGTGCATAAATGAGAGTTAAAACACTTCAACAGCAGAAACGGATGTACAAAAGCACAAATTGATTAGATTTTTGATATTAATAAATTATTTTTTTAGATCATGCCGTATTTGTTTACGACACATTTCTATTACACGCAGTTGATACAAGTTTATTTATAATAACATGACATTATGACATTTAATATGTGTGTGCGGGAATACACACTGTTGCATTATCTCGCTATCTCCCTCTCTCACCTCACAGCTGTCGCCCGCACTCCCCCACCCCACTCACCCTCTCTTGCATCAAGGTGTGGGTGCGGCGGGTGTAGTGGGGGCCTCGGCCCTGACGAGGCCGAGAAGGGATCCACTGCTGTGCTAAGCCTCTGGCTCCCTGCTCCCTCCCCACCTCCTCGCATCATGAATAATGGAACAGAGAAATACATTTATCTTTTAATAGCCCCGGCCCCCTGGCTGAGACTGTTCAGTTTGGCCCGAACCGCCACAGCACAGGGCTGAGGTTTCTGAACACCACCCCTTCCCCACCCGTGATTGTCTCTGCTCCTTTTGAAGTTGGGTGCTTCTTAGTGTCCTAGAGATGGGTAATCAGGCTTGATTTTGGAAGGGTCAGGCCATCTTTTGAAGGGGCGGTCATCCCCAAGTTCGACCAAGGAGGGCTACGCTCATGGTCTGTGTAAGAATTACTGTATTTTCATTGGACATATTCACTGCCCAGTTTTGAATTTAATAGACTAAAAAATAAGAAGATGAAGAGAGCATCTTGGTTGTGCTACAAATATAGCAGCAGGATTGTGTAATGCAAATTGCCAGCTGTGCAATCATGTTAAGGTAGAAATATTGAGTTTGCTTGTATTTAACTTTGATGCTGGAAGAAGGATTCTGTTATTGATGCATTTGTGAAGCTTTACAAAATAAAATACATACAAATGAATTCATCCAGTTTTTCATAACGTGTTAAATATTTATCTTTTGAAGAAATTAAAAACAATATATGCCTTTGTATATATTGTATATAAACTTGTATTAAAAAGATTATTAGAATGGGGAATTTTTACAATACACACAGGCACAAGCAGACTAATACCCTTAAAACAAACCAAATACAGTTTACATAATCGCTATCAATACTTAAATAACCACTAAAGACACTCTGTCCATATTTGTTGGCACAGTATTTCTAATAAGATACTATGATTACAAATCATGCAGGCTCTTAATGCGCTACGTATCGGTGCACCATAATGTGGGAATAACATTTCTCTATTTAACTAGGATCAGGAGGATTTCAGTGCAGCCTCCTCGTCCTCATTGCTTACACATCTGTGTGTGTGTGTGGGCTCTGGGGAAGGCAAGTGTAGCTGGATACCTTAACCCTCTGTTTGTCTACGCTGATTTAAGGCTCAAACAGCCCTCGCTGTGACACCTGCAGTGAAAGAAACAGGAGAGGGACTAAACCAGTCAGCAGTGGCTCCGATAGTCATCCGAGTAGTTCAGTTTATAAAACAATTATTCACACAATAATCAGTTATTTTCGCCTTTGTGCATGAGTGCTAAACAGCTTTTTCTAACTGCAGGCATGGTTTAACTGTAATATGTATAATATATATTTTATATCTGATGTTTATACCTGACAATGTTTTCAATAATTAACATGTGTGTTTTTTCTTTGTTTGATTGTTGTTATTGTATATTGTATGGCTATTTTTAATTTATTCTGTCACTGTTGTTATGTAGTGATTGTGAAATATGTCGGGACCCTCTCAAAAAGAAGATGCTGTATCTCGAGGGGTTTTATCCTAATAAATAAATTTGACTGATAATATATATATATATATATATATATATATATATATATATATATATATATATATATATATATATATATATATATATATATATATATAATACAAAAAGTTTATATTTTTTCATCCCAGTGAGGGATTTTATTCTCTAAACTTTCTGTAGGATTTTCTTTAATATAATTTTTATTTTATGACAGATGATTTTTTACGTAAATACATACATAATGTTAGAAATTCTTTGTAGGATCCTTATATTTTATACTTAATACAAAATAAATAGTACTGCATTCTTATGTGTATTCAGTGTCAAACAAAACATGATTTCCAATTATTAAAAAAGGATTTAATATGAACAGTTCTAATAAAATATTAGATAGCACTAATGTAAATGTATATGTTAGTGCCAAGTGCAAATTAAACAAAAACTGAACTGTATTTCCCCATGGCTTAGTAATAATTACTTCATCACTTCATTTTTTATAAATGTACTTTCAGGATTGTTGGTGCAATATACCAAGGCACAATTTCAGAAATTATTAAATCAGATATTTTATGTCACAAACTTGTGATCAGATTATCACATAACTGAAAAATACAGGGAACAAAACACACTCGAGTAACACTGAGGCTGACATCACTTTTTTCAGCCAACAATAACAAGTTCAAGCACACACTTCTTCCCAACATGGCCCCTCCTCCCCCTTTCCCAACACACTCACTCACACACACACACACACACACACACACACACACACACACACACACACACACACACACACACACACAGTAAATCTCTTTTCTCCATATCCGCACACACAACCCATCCGGCACCAAACCCCTCTTACCCACCACTCCCCTGCACCCAAAGCCTTGAAGCGGCCCCGGGCTTGTGTGGTCATGCGTCAGTTGCCCAGCGTTGGGGATGAGGCCTTGCTAGCTGTGGCTGTAGCTGGGTCCTAGCCAGTACCTCCTCAGCTCCCTGCTCTGCTCTATGGAAGGCAGAGAAGCTGAAAGCACCATTTATCATCACTTGTGTGGGCAGCATCACCACGGCAACGCTCAGGCTGGCAAATGCCACTGCTGTGAATACTAATGAGGCTCTTGGCAGGCCTGCGTTGGCGTCAATGGGGCCAGGGTTGTACTCTATGTGTTTGTGTGTGTGTGCGTGCGAGCCAGTGCTGGGCTCTAGGAGGGCTACAGTAGAGGTAAACAGTCCAAAGGAAATCAATTAAGTGTTTCCACAGTGTTTGGCAAGCGCTCTAATCTTCCGCAGCACATTTAAAAATAAGGGCAGAATCTGCCTTTAATACCTCCTCTGCTTTCTGCATGACAATAAACAAGCAGGCAACAATAAACAGCCGAGCACAGCCGAGCTTGACTAAGTCCTCCAGTCTGTACTTTGAGAAAACACAAGTGAAGTCATTATTCCAGAGTTCTTTAGCTTTCTTCCCCATGCAGTATGTCTGTTCTTACAACAGAACATTGTGTCATGAAACTAAATGACAGCAATTATTTCCTCAAGGTTTCATATTATAGGAACATAATGTTTATTAGGGAAACAATCTCAGATGATTTAAAGTTGTGTTGTGCATCCCTGAATGGAGCCTGCAAGGCATTTGGGATAATGTAATGAGCAGGGCTCTGACATGAATCGGGGCACACCTGCCTTTTCTGCTATTGACTCGAGCTTTTAGTTTCAGCGGGGCCTTCACATTGTCACCTGTCAGAGACGCTCTCTCTCCCTCTCTCTGTTTCTCTGTGACTCTTATGTTAGAGTGATGCTGTGAATAAATTGGGCTGGAGCATGCCTGCTCCTCTCTTTATTGATTCAGGCACTTTGATTGAGCAGGGATCTAATCAATTCTTCAGTGGTAGTGAGACGCCAGAGTAAAATTATTCTTAGGCAAACCCTTCAAACGACTTGTCATTAATTTGCCTCTTTACTGGCACTTGTTTGCTGGGAACGAGATGCGTTTTGGGCTTCCTCTGTCTATTAGCGGGGTTGTGCTCCTGGGATTTTCATGGGCTGCTAAGCTTAGGGGGAGAGAGAGTGTGTGTTTGTGTTTGTGTGTACAAATCTGTTTATGCGAATGTGAACTGGGGGGGTGATTGGGCACACTATGGTTGCTCATCCTTACAGAGTGACTTATTAGTGCTAATTGGGAAGGACAGTTCAAACAAGCACAGAGGAGTGGTTGTCACACAAGCGTGACATGAGTGTAGAGAGGCAGGCAGTGCCGGGTGCTCTTCCCAGCTTCAGCCCTCCCTCTTCCCAAAGCCAGCCTTCGCTGTGTCTCCTCCTCCGTGGACCCCCCCACCTCCTGGCTGTCCCTGGCCCCCGGCCTGGCCCCGCAGAGTGGCCACAGAGTGGGCTCTTTGTCTGGACACGGCCATTAGCAGTCAGCGGACTTCAGAAATGTGAGCAGGACAAGGCAGTGGACAGAGGCGCAGACAGAAACACGGCTGTCTGAGACACTTAGGAAGTCAACAGCTGACGGAAGGGCCAACACAAAGGAGGAGCTGCTGAAGCATGGGGAGCGTGATCTGCATAGAATATAAACCTCCCTCCCTTTGCTTGTGCACTTTGTCACGAGTACACGCAAACAGCTATACGAACCCACGCATACACATGATGCACAGAAACATGGCCTGATGTGCTACTGAAGAAGGCAAACACACACAAGGCTGCACACAGATGTGAATTGGCTACATCAGTGGCTCTATTAGCTGGTGCAGAAGATGCACTGACACCACAATATGATTGGAAAGGCATTCCTTCTGCCCTGAACCCTCTAGTTAATGATGAATCAACCGGTGGTGCATCGACACTAAGACCTCTTCCTGGAAAATGCTCCATACTTCTATTTAGCACGGTTTTTGCTAAAAGATGCTAATTCCAATGATCATTTAGTACCATAATAGCTGCAATTATATTCTGCACAAACTGATATAAGGTGTAAGCACCAATTAGTAACTGGTCATTATCTTAAGCATTTGGTGCAGGGAGAGTGAAGTAATAGGCAACCATTCAGTAACCCTTGCTCAGAAAACTGACTGCATAGTGCCTCAGTAATTAGTGGAGCCTGTTTAGCCTTTATTCTTGAAAGTGGGTTGTATATTCACTAACCTGCATTACTGCTTATTGCTTGTAGTCACATTTTGCAGCCTTGCTTTTAATGGGCAGCATGAGGACTGTGTCATATTTTAATTATTCTCTTTTTGGTTATGACAAGAGGACACTTTGAATGGCCTTTTCTATGGAAATTCATTTTCATGTACCTGTATAGTTGAGGTGTGACTGATTTTTTAGCTCTTTCGCAACACACGAGATACATTGTTATATAGATGGCAACAAAGGGCGCTATATAAGCCACATTTCCATGCAAACTTGGGTTTAATGCCCAGCTGAAAGAAGATGGCTTCATGACAATAATAATGGAAAATTCTGGAATATATAAAAAGCACCGTGTTCAAATGGTATGTAATGGTGATGGCCTGTGCTCTGTTCTGTGTGTGTTTGCTTTTCTCAAAGCCACGCCAGCGAGGATCACAAGAGCTGTATCAAAGCACTCGGCCACCATGCGAAATGTCTTGTCGCAGCAGGGGGTTGTGGGATTGTTGTCGGCATCCCAACTCTCTTTGAATGTCAGCCTCACTAACAGGGCAGTTGGCCTACGCGGCACTGCTGACAACACAGCATACTTTCAACTTTTATTCTTTAATTCCTCCCCCCCCCCCCCCCCTTTTTCGCCCGTCACAGCACCTCTCAATGGCAAAGACGATGACAGACACATGAACTACTCTGTATTCACTCTAGTGAAGACACATCGTATGTGTAGGTGAACATGTGTTGAGGTGAACGTCGGGTCAGCGTGTATTATTTAGGGCGACGTACGCCGTGTGATTGTTTTTGTTCACATTGACACATACAGGACTTGTGGAACATATACGCTTCAGAGTACACGGACAGCTGAGCACAACAGCTTTGCACATAAATCAAGCGCACCCCAACACACTGGGCCTGCCTAAAAGATGTTTAACTAAACCCCCTCATTTCAAACAGTTTGACCCCGCCTCGCTAAAACACAATGTGAGAACTCCCTGAGGATTAGGCCCTGACCTCGCAGGGAATGGAGGGAATGGCCAACACTGGCTATAAAGGAGCCTGCCATTGTGCTGTCCAGGCATGGGGGAGGACAGTGTGAGGCAGATACATGCCAGTGGGTGGAGATAGCCTTGTTGTAACGACATCTTGATGGAGCATCTTTCCCACCCACCGGAGCAGCACCGGCTCTGTATGTATTTTAATGAGGCTTTGTGTCTGCCCACATATAGCCCCTCTACTGACAGGGAACGTGTTAGCAACATGCTCACCCTTTGTCACGGCACCCAATCACATAATGGACTGGTCGGCTAGATTTATTCTCTTGACTCTACGTGTGTGTGTGTGTGTGTCCATATGTGGAGGGATGTAAATAGTAAGAGTGACCTTTTACAGACACTGCACTGCATAGTTGGCATGGCTTGTAAAGCTCCTGGGGTGAACTACAAAAACCCCTGGAGGTTTTGTGAGTGCCTTTACAGACCTCTGCATGTGTGTGTGTGTGTGCACGGTCATGGCGGAGCCTAAATAGAAAACTTTAACAAATCCATAATTTAAAAGGGTCACCGTGATAACACAAGTACTTTGCAGATGCTCGCCCTGAAGATAAATTTGCCTTTCATATTGTAAGATCAAATTTGAGTTTTTTTTACTTTTGAAGCAGTCTTTTCATTCCACAGTGCCCTCAGTGAGAACACAGTGAATGCGTTCATCATGTCGGGCGGGGGTGAGCAAGGGGGGTAATTTTATTTTCTTAAGCGGGGATATGGCAGGTCTGGAGGATCCAATTGTGCGCCAGGATGGAATTCAGATTTTATTTTCTTAGTTACTGACCTTGATCGGGAAATTGCAGGGTCAGAGCCTCTCCAGTCTCTATTGTAGGCTCCAATAGAATGTTAATGAATTGATGCACTGCATATGAATATTAAAACGCAGACCCCCTTTCAGCACCCAGTCAGAATGCTGTGGCATGTTGAGTGTTTTGGTGACTGGACATGCGGAGTCTGCTTCACACAGTCTGCTGCTGCCTGGAGAAAGGGTGGGTGGGGATACCGAAACCATTCTATCCATTTGTAGCAGGGAGACGCTTTTCTTCCAACCCTGAAGAATACAACCACAGCGACCAGGAGAGGGAGGGAGGGAGTGAATGAAGAAACAGGGTTGGTGGGGGTTTTGAAGGTAAATGTGTGATTTGTAGGTGTGCACGGAGGAGTGTCACTTGGCCCACAATGGAGTGCTGTGTGACCCTGAAGGTTTTTCTGGGGGAGTACAATGGTCCATTTAGGGTGCACCCAGCGCGGTCCCGGAAGTGCTTCATTTTGTTCGGGGGACAGCTGCACGGCTCTGTTTGTCTCCCCCTGCCTTTTGATTGGCCTGGCATGCTTGAGAGGGGCACTGATTGTTTCAAACAGAACCTGGCATGGTGTCAGCTGGGAGGATTGTTTATTGGGGGGGGGGGGGGGGGGCGGGGAAGCAGGAAAAAGTCAACAAAGAGAGCCAGGAGCCAAAAGTGGCTCTGGAAACGTCCAGAGGCAAGTCTTCAAAGGAAGCAGGCGTCTACATAGCACCTCCAAGCCACCGTGAAATATTACAAATAGCAACACAATACTCATCTCTCTAGTGCCATCGCAATCAATGGCTTTTGTAGTCAAGTATAAACCCCACTGCGCCAGAATGGGCTCCATAACATCAGCAGCCATCGGAGGATGGATCACATGTAGAGAAGTATGAATATTAATTATTACATAAGACTATGTGTCACCAGGTTCTCAACACGCACAGTAAGTATCAATAAAAGATGCTTTCTCATGCATTGTTTATCAGTGACATGTATCAGTATATTTACCCGTAAAAAGGATGGAAAGCAAAATTCTACACAGGCAAATCAGAGCTATAAAAAGAAAAATGGAAAAATATGTCTTAAAGTATGTTAACAATGGTGGGCTGGGACAATTTAAAAGTCGCACATCAACACACACAACGTGATCACACAACTGTTTCTTATAGTATCTATTTACCTATCAAGAGAAGCAGCAACCTTTCACCTAACTGAAAGGTTGAGCTGAGTTTCACCTTGCATTTGTTATCTAAATTGGAAAAAAAAAGGGGTTATCCTTGTTGAGTTTGGCTGAATAGAACAGATCCCAGAATTAATTTAGCTACGTCTATTCCTCTTTCACGGCCTGGCGCTGAGTCCCTCTATACAAGGATGAGTGAGTTGTGGCCTTGTGCTAGCCTCCATCTCCCTGAAAGAGGGAAGGGAGAAAAGGCAGCAAATAAACAAAAAACGCATCTTGGGAGTTGCTTTTCGGTGCCTCTCTATCTTCCTCATTTTGAAGCAGCTGTGTAAAAAATGTCAAAAATTCAGAGTGTCCTCTTTTTATATACCTTTCTGTCAAGTATTTCTTTTTTCCCTCAGGTTCAGATGGAAACCAATGTCTGATGACACATCTGAGGTACTCTAAAACGATAAATGAGTGTGTCTGTGTGCCCCCCTCTGTGCATGTGCATCTCTGCGTGTGTGTGCATGACTGTTTTTGTGTGTTGTGCTAAACACACACCATCTGAGGATGGTGCATATGTCCATGTTGTGGATGGTCTCGCACACTGTTCAACATGCCTCCAAAAAGAAGGGATTTTCCCTCTTTGTTTCAAATTTCACAGGCCGTCCAAATGGGCACAGACTTGCTTCCAAAATAAATAAATAAACGGATGTATCAGTGGCCAACATCTGCAGATTATGATTAGCATTTGGAAATTGCGTCCTTGAATGAGATTTGGATGTCAGTCTTCTTTTATGCGTGCAGCTCCTATTCTGGGGAACTAGAAGGGTAGCGCTTTGTCCTTAAATTGGCTACAATTTGGAGGGAGAAAGAAATCCTCTTCTCTCTCTTCCCCTCTGCCCGTTATGATGTGCCGTCTGAACAAGAAAGAGACACTATTAATTGTGTTGAATATGAATAGCTGTATTTGGTTAACCAGTTTCAAAGGAAATTGGCCCAAAGGAACTTCTTTTCCCCTTCTTCCCCCTACTGTCTGTCCCTGCTTTTTCTTCTCTCTTTATCAAGATTTTTTCTTCCCTCTCTAATTTTACACTGAGCGAGCTGGCTGCTTTAGTGCGTCTGCATTATCTTATGTATTCAGCTTTCAGCTCCTCTCCCTCTCCCGATGAGGCGAGGCTTAATTGGGCTCCGGCTTTAAAGTCTGTAGAGCTCTCCACTTGCTCATAGAAACACATTCAGGGGCTGCTCATTCACTTCGAGTATGTGTTAGATGTACAAATATTATTTACTTTTATACTCCAAATCAAAAGGCACACACTTCCTGCCTCTCTACACACAGTCCGTGCAGGAGAATTCACAGTTCAATTCACTTCAGGGTTTTTTTTTTTCTCTCTCCCTCCTTCGTCAACCACATTACAAGAATGTGCTGCTGCGTCACAACAAAAGTATTATTTAAAAGGACTGTTTCATTACAATGTAGGGGTATTGTTGATAAGAAATATTAACAACCCTTGTAAAAGACAGTAATTATTACACTGCCTTGTGGCGGCACAGAAACGAGAGACACATTTCAATTCTAATAAGGAAAATAAAGTATTTTTACCTCTACTTTATTTGAAACGAGGGGAACATTTGTATTTTAATTCCATTTTCGCAAGCCATAATTCAGAGTCTAATTTTTCATTTTCATTTCATACTATTTGACCAGAATATGTAACATGCAGGAATCCTTAAAACAACTGAAATATATCAACAGATTAATAAATGAAATGAAAACAGACACCAATGGCAGAAGTGGAAAATGAAGGTTTCACTCTCTTGAAGATCAGGCAAAGGGAGCAGCTTTGTGCACACACTCCTCTATTCCTCACAGCTAAACAACCTGAGCAATTAGCTGCACCATTAGAGCCTGGAGAAGGGGCAAAGGAGCTGATAAGAGAAAGATGCTGAAGAGAGGAGGAGAGAGGGAAAGTCAGACACAGAGGAACTTGGTGGCTCTTGTTCTGTGGCAAGCCTCTGTGCTGTTATGTGGAGTGCACACCGTTGATGCCGAGGCCATTTCAGGCGGGAGCTGATGAACTGCCGATGAACAATTTTGCACTTCCCTCAGACCTGAGCTTACAGACAAACTCCTCCTCATTAGTTTTTGTCACTAGTGCCAGGCACAGGAATAAATGAGACCACTATCAGCTGCTGCCTTGATAAGCTGCCTTATCTCATTAGGTTCCACATCAAAGTTAATCAGAGATGGGAATAGTAATTGGCCGACTAGACAATGCCACAGATCATGGGGCTTTTGTAGTGTATGTCATCTCCAAAACATCAGCAGGCTGGGGCTGGAAGATAGGGTGCATCTGTTGGAGAGAGAAGGAGAGAGGAGTGTGTGTAAGGGGGAGAGTGGGAGTGAGAGCTGGGAGTGACAGAGAGGGAGAGAGGAAGAGCGAGAGAGAGAGGGAGAGGGGAAGACAGAGAGAGAGCGAGGGAGAGGGGAAGAGAGGGGAAAGGAGTAATGGCAGAGGCATAACAAGCAAGCTGCTCAGAATTAATGAGCTTACTCAATAAGAAAAGAATAACCAATCAGTGTGTGTTGGGCAAATATAATTTGGGAATAATTGCTTGATTGCTTTTCTATAGTACGCTGATTTGACCACACACAAGAACTGAGAATTAAGATGTCAAGACAAGAATTAATTTGGCAAGCGAGGGCACACAAATGTTCCTCTCGCTCCCCACTCAGGCGGCTTGGGAGGCAGCAGAGCCGCGAGTTGGAGCGCACTAATGATGAAAACACAGTGGTAGATTGCGTATTCATTTCCCTGTCTCTATTTTACATAAAGAGAGCCACGACTAATGCCACAGATGTTGGGATATCATACAAAAAAAAAACCTCTGCGTATGCTAACACATTTAATTGGCATTTTTGCATATTCCACTCCATTGTTGATAGCTAGTTGCAGCTGATTGTTCAGTTTGTGTCCTCATTGATTTCAGTGTCTATTTTCTTTTTTTTTTGGAGGGGAAACTGTCTGGGGATAGTAATTGGTGCGTTTTGACGCTTTCCACCCCCAAACAGTGCTTATCCTGAAGTCTTCTCTCCTCTCTCGGTCACCAATTCGTGAAGGCTTAGAGTGTGTCTTTCATTACTCGCTACCTGCTTTGAGAAATCAGTCTCGACCTCACTCACACACACTTGTGTGAGAGGCAATGAGGAAATGTTTTTGTCCTCTAACAAAGTGCCGGTGGTCAGAGTAACACATTAGAGAATAACCGACCGGAATACAGTGAGGAGAAGAGCAAAACAACACCCATCCTAGGACCCTAATGGCCAGCTGCACCCTGCTAATGATACACACACATACACGCACACGTATGTGCACACACAAACACACACACACACACACAACCCCAATGCTCCATTTCCATAACAGGACACTGTATAGGGTCTCCCGACGTACACATGGCAGGAGCTTATTAATAGTAATCACGGGGCATGATGCAGGATAGAATCCAACATTAGTGCTACATTTGGAATGGATTCAGCCGACCCCCATTCAATTTAGATTTGAATAAGAAATATATCCCAACCTGACCACATGCATATGAATCGCCACATATATTTGCTCCCACATGTGTCTGGTACTTAGTTCCAATTAGGCTGAAAACACTGCTGCTGTGACGGAGGCTGCTCACACCGTCACAGTTATCACCTCTCTGCAGGTTCCACGGCTAAGGCTATTCATTTTCAAATGTGTGTGTGTCAGCGTGTCAGGATGTGTACGTCCGTGTGCATGTGTGCATTAATATTATTTGAGCGGGGAGGTAAGTAAAGGGAATAAATAAGCAGGCAGAGGTCCTGTCATGATGATGTTATTGCCGCCCTGGGTTTGCCTGCGGCATTATGAGGACAGGCACACTGCCATATCCCTCACTGTCACATGCACACACACACAAACACACACACACACACACATGCCTGCGTGCTGGGGATCTAGGGCACATGCTCTAGGTAAATTTGCTTTGATCCGCATTGCACCTAATTGAGTCATAGGCAATGTCTCTATTCCCACATCAAGGAATTTGAAAATGTTAGATTATTTTGTTTGGGGATTAAACCTAATTTTCGTGTGTTACGCATTAACCTATTAGTCTGGTTCATCTGCATTGCTAATGCCCCGGTGCAGACAGCTGTCACTGCC
This sequence comes from Cottoperca gobio, assembly GCF_900634415.1. Classification (NCBI taxonomy): domain Eukaryota; kingdom Metazoa; phylum Chordata; class Actinopteri; order Perciformes; family Bovichtidae; genus Cottoperca; species Cottoperca gobio. The sequence continues at coordinate 14,179,659 of NC_041376.1, read as the reverse complement.
CGGGAAAAAAAAACATGATCATGCAATCCTTGAATGAGTGATCCCTGCACCGATTAGTGGCAGTGAACTTCGCTGAGCCCAAGTGATAAGGCTGCAAAATTCCCAAGTTGCCAATAGCTCCGAAAATTATCAGACTGTAGGCAAAGGAGAAATTGTGCCTTCCGGCTCAGGGGCTTCAATCCAGGGTTTGCCCAGATTGACATTATTTAAAGCTATGGAAATGGGCTCTGGCTATCTGGAGGATTGCGAGAATAAGAAATTTCCCAGCAACATTTATGAATACGCTGACAGGAGGGGATAGGGGCAAAATAAATAAATATATATATATATATATAAATATACTGTGTGCATTCTCGAAAAAGCAATTTTAGGGTAATTTCATGATTTTATGATCTAATCTAGGTAAATAAATAAACAGATATGTGTGGAGGGAAAACCCATATGGCTGTAATATTCTTAAAGGACCTCAGCAATCTTTACTGAGAAGCTACTTTAACAGGAATCACTGTGTACTCTATGTGTGGACCAAGTGCATTGTTTTCTAACCTGATGCAGCAGAAATGGAAACAAAATCCCTTCAATCGCTCCCTGTTGTTTAGCCAGGACATATTGGCAGTGCAACATCTGTGCAATGGGCTGAACGTGGGGGTACATGAAGATTGCATTATATTTGTTGGTCACTAAAATGAATCCATGTTCTTAGTAGATTCAGCTTCGGTGCATATTTTGTAACACCGTCGCGGCGATGCCTCCATAGTGGACAAACACGCACGCTGCTGGCACATCAGCCCTTTTCAGCATGCACAAGCACTAGTGAAGTGTGAATGTGGCCATTTTGCATAGTTTAACACAAGTGTGCACACTGATCGAAATAAAGCACGTGTGTGTGTGTGTTAGAAGATGGTGTGTGTGCATGAACACGACACATGTATTTATCTGTCTTCGAGTGTGTATGCATCTGTAATTGGATGAGTGTGTTATCATCACCTATAAAAATGCTGAACGTGGGGTGGAACACTGCCCCTGAGTGCCTATTCAAATGAACACAAACATCAATCGCTGGCCGGCCCCTCGTGTTTCCAGCCTTGGAGGGTGACACTGTAGTAGTCACGCACATGCTCCACCCAGGATGCTTCTGTGCTGTTTTAATGAGAAGCAGAACATTAATCCTGTCCCGCTGTTTATTGTGTTTAATTTTTTTTAATTATGTTTTTTTTTTCATTTTTGTTTAAGCGCTATGCAAATGAGGTATATGCATGTGTGTATGTGTGAGTCTCAGGGCTGTGTGAATGCGGTACTGGACACTTCAGCATGCCTAATGGATACAACTTCATTGGATATGGTCATTATCATGGATGTTCAAGAGCGATGTGACCTCACATTATCACAATAGATCCCCTACTATTCTCATCCACTGTCTAATTATGTATGGGTGTTGGGCACAGTGCACTTTACCCACAATATCCACCTCGCCAAGGTTTGATTTTTATCATAGCTGGCTGACTGTTTTTGTCCGTTTAGAACAAATCTGTGACTGAAGCATAAGGCTAATACTGTATTTCATGGAAACCAGTCAACTTTATTTAGTCATTCCAAACTGAAACTGAAAGTCAAAACATCAAAATTAAGATTCTAGCTTGTACAAAAGCTAGTGTAGCGCCAACTTTAGACATTGCCTATCAGTAACCCAGCGGCTGTAGGCTGAATGTGGGGAGTCCCGGAGCACAAAGGCTAATCAATGTCAGGGTGGAAGCGGAGAATCCCCTGGCCCACCCTATTTGACTTAACTGCTCCGTTTGTGCTCCTACTGATCCTGTGGTCTTTGTGTACATTGTAATGAGCGCTGACATAATCCTGCGGATTTTCCTGGAGGCCAAACCTTTGCCACCCCCATCAGGCCTGGGGTCTCTCCTCCGATCAGGAGGCTGCCAGAGGGGAGAAAGGCACCACCACAATGCCCGCGACCCCCATGAGACACTTACATTTAGGGATGGTTTGAAGCTCTCTGTGATTGAGCTAGTAACACATTTTAATCCTATTAACACTAGCCAACAAAAGCTAAATCTGCTGCAGGATAGGCAGGGCTGGGGCATGGAGGCTGGGCTGCGGATAGAAACTGAGGGCTGGGACTAGCGGGAGATATTGTGGAAATATAAAAATTGTGTAGCGAAAGGAATAAAAATATGCTGAATTGAAAAGCCTGCCCTTAAGGGTACTTAGTCTTTTTGTAGGAAAAGAGATGGGGTAACAGGAAACAAAGGACAACAAGAAAAACACAAGGAAGAGACACAGAGAAAACAGGAACAAAAAGCCCTTTGTGTCAAGACAGCCTCAAAGAGGTGGACCACCAATAGCCACTGTCAAATATACACAAGGTTAACTCATTCAGCAAACATCCATCTTGGAGCTTGAAGGACATGTTATTGGCAGAACAGGGTAATAAATGTACGGCAAAGTGCAGAACAGGAAGTGAGTCCAGTGCCTTGTGGGTGTTGGTACCTCGAGGTCGAGGAACAAAAACCGGGGAGACTCTCAATGCACTTTTGTTTTGGGTGCATCATGGGGCAGAGGGGCCAAGTATGCTGGTGGTCCCTGCCCTAGCCCCATCAGAAAGGGAAGGGTTTTACACATCTAGTGTGGCAGCTTAAAACCCCCCATTGTAAGAAACAAGAGGGGAGTGACAGGGCCCATACAGACAGAAAGTGTTCTTTAGCCAAACAGGGCAGGATATGACTCTTTAAGGGGCAAGGGGGTGAATGAACAATAACTTGCGTGAAGAATGAAACCCTGTGTAAGGAACACTGATACTGCAATTCCTCACTAGGTGTCTTCAGTCATCCCTCATCGCTGAGCTCTGTGCTTAAAAATATTCTCCGTTCCACTCCCCGGCTCCTTCTCCTACCACCGAGTCTCTCATCACCATATCAATTTGTCATACTAGTGGCCTGATCTGGCAGCCAAAGCTATATATATGATTATAATTGTCAGTGTGGGGTCTAAGTGATGAGGTATGATATGTCATTACGGCAGTGCGGGATAGTCTTTGACATGGGTCATTAGAGAGATGAGTCTTAACCAGAGAGGCGGCAGGCCATGAACCAAAACTCCAAGGGGAATTATGGGCACCCCTGTTCATGGCTCCAACATCATTATTTAGACACAACAATGTATAAAACCCTGCTTCTTCGTCCCTTTCCCTGTGGAGTATCTCCAGTGCGGTCTGGGAAGTGTGCATAATCAGCAAAGTGAGACCTGGGATTGGCTGACTGGTTGAGACAGACAGTCAGCTCCTGTGAACCTCCTGTGAGGTCTGCCCTTCTCTCTTCCCAGGGCGAGGTCCTTTAAGTATCCTGAGATCCTTCTCTGAGACAGGCCACGCTCACGGTAGCCCAGTATACATTTATGTATGGGTCTGACCTTTCCTATAATGAGTTCACATCATAACCATTGACCTAAAACAAATTCACAAATGTTCTCCAGAGCTGAGGTGCAGTTGAAAAAAGAAAAGGAAAGTGTGAGAAAGAAAGAAGGAGGTAAAGGGAAAAGGAAAGAGTGCGTCAGTGAGTGGGACTAACAATGTTCTTGTGTAAAGTCCCATTTTACAAGCGTGTTAGCTGGGGGCTAATTACATAACAGCTCATCTCTGTGTAATGTTTAGTGTGCAGAAAGAGAACACACGGAGGACAAAAGCACACGGTCGTCTAAAACACATTTAACTTTTGTATGTGTAAAATAACGAATATTTTATTTTCATATTTGTATTATTTAATTAAGAATACTTTATAGAAATATATTGTAACATTGTAACACTGTAAACATTGTTATTGTTGACATCTGCAAACAATTAAGGTGAAATAAATATTTTAAAAAATTCATCACTAATAGTTCTATAATACTAATTATATAGATCAGATATAAAAACTAATACAACTAAATAAAATAATAATAATAATAGAACATTCACTTATTTTGTATGCAGAGTCTTAGCTTAAATAATGTGATCACTTTTATAACTGTGATTTTAATCATTTTGGTAAAACATTCCAAGTTAATGTTCCTTTAATCAATTGTCATACATACTTTAGATTATTACAAATTGAGCCAAGTAGCCACAAAGTCCACTTCGGTGGAGACAAGCTGCATGATATCATATTGTAATATCTGAAAATCAAAAATTGTGTCTAAAATAATATGTGCGTGTTGTCTGTGCCTGCATGTGCCTGCATGTGTGTGTGTGTGTGTGTGCGTGCGTGTGTGTGTGTGTGTGAGAGTGAATAAGAGAGAGAGAGAGAGAGAGAGAGAGAGAGAGAGAGAGAGAGAGAGAGAGAGAGAGAGAGAGAATAAATATCCTCTGTGGAGCAGAGTGAATGTGGGCCTCTGTGAGAATACCTTGACAACACAGTGTGTGCCCTGCTCACAATAGAAGGGGCCACCCCACCAGTTACGATTGCAAATTCAACCAGGGGAAGTGAGCTTGGAGGAATTGCTTGGCTATATTGGATATGACCTCCTGGCTACAGGTATATGATAAGCACTTATCTGTTTGCACTAACGGAGCACATGCATTCAGAGTCTTCCTTCCTTCCTGCTGGAGGATTTCTTCCATGTACTGTATGCACCCTCCAACACACACATATACGCGCAGGCATACACACATAACTGCAGCACAATTGTTTACATCCCAGAAATTATATCTCCATACAATGGAAAGAAAGGCAGCAAAATAAGTAGCTGCCCACCCTGCTCCTCACCCCGGCTCATCCTTCTCATAATTAGCTCTCTTGTGCCGTTGTGCACCGCACACAGCCGCCACAACACAAGTGCTTCATGGGAGGAGGTATTTATCAACATTTCCATTTACTGTGTACAAAAAGGACATAAGCTGCACATTCTCCTCAGTTCATGGACAAACTCTTTTAATTCAGCGAGGAAGCGAGCAGGTTTTCAGCACAGGCGGCCAGACAAGCGTATCACAAATAGTGCCAGGCAGGCAGATAGGGGCTCATAACAAGAGATCATCAGTAATTTTCAAAAGTACTGAGTTCCGCTACGAACGGCGTTCAGCGGGTCAGAAAGTGTACTTGACAGGAAATATGCATACTGAGTGGATCCTACTCCCCTGCTTTTCATTTGCATTGTGTATTGATTTTTTTGGTCCCATTTAATACAATATTATGTGTGGGTCTACGGCGGCTTTTAGGTGTCTCTGGAGTGGACCAGTTCCATTGGAGGCTTAATGATAATTGCAGCTGGTAGAGGCAAGCTCAGGCAGATTTCATTGCAGGGCCATCAGGGCCCTCTCGCCCACCTCTACTTCCATTCCCATACCCCCTCCTTATGTTACACACACACACACAGACACACACAATCACACTAGAAATGGTGGCGAAAGAAGGAATGTATCAAGAGAGGGAAAAAACCAAATGTTGATGATTTTTAAAGCAATCACCAGCCCCCTTTGACTATTTGTCATCATGTGTGACTACAATGACATTTTATAGTGTGAGGAAGGTGCTCAGAAATCCTTTAGGTTGCTTCTATTCTTCCACCAATAACCTTTTCTAGAGCGTACACTGGGAGTCTACTATACAAAGATTAACAGAGAGCTGTCAGCTGCTGCAATGCAAATCACCTTTCCCCTCCTCCCAGGAGACCCTGATTAATGCCATTATTGTAATACAATTGGTCACAATGTGGCTTCCTTTGAGAAAAATAAAGTCAAATATGTAACTCCCTAATAACATGATACTTATCACCAGGGCTGGCTTATAAAACTGTTAAACCATGACACCAAAACACACAAATCATATTAAGGTCCTGGTCACGCTCCCCGGCACTCTCTTACACACACCCACACTGAGGTTAGCGATTATTAAGCTGTCACAGACAGTGGGAGTGATAAGCGGCTATTTGGTCTACAAATTAGGAATAATTACGGAGACATGTTGCCAAACAGAGGAAGAAGATATCTTCATCTGGCCCAAATATGACAGCATCCCCATCCCATGCCTGGATTTACAGAGACAAATCAAACTGGGGATGAACTCAGGTGTTAGGGAGCAGATAGTAATGCCTGTGTGCTTTAAGTCTTTCAGTCGCTCTGTGTCTCGCTGGCTTAAAGGAAGCCGAACAAAGTTGTATATCTAGGGAGGAGGCCGGTGGCGTCGATGGCGGCCGTCTTTTCTTTTTAAAGGGCTTAATGCTCATCCCTTGTTTATATCTACAGCCACCAACAGACATGCACAAACATTAATGAGATTAAGAGTAAGCGCTGTGCAATATTTATTAGGCTAGACAAACACTTCTGGGCTTTAGTGTGCTGGAAACAGGGCTCTCTCCAGGGGCCGGCGTTGGCACAGGCTGCCCAGGCAGGAGAGGCAGATGTCTCGAATTGCCAAGAGGATCTGCCTGCCTGCCTGCCACCCTCAAGATTGCTGCTCCACTTCTCCACACAACTTTAAAATACACTTGATGAGTATGGGAGTGTGTGTGTGTGTGTGCTTTTCCTGTTTGTGTGTGCGCTCAAAAAAATCCTCCCGCCCTCCTTTTCCTTTGCTCCTCTTCATTTCCACAAGTTACCACTCTAATTTTTTTATTTCCTCTATGACCGCTCTTATTACTTAAAAATGCAAATGTGAGGATTGTTGTGATCGTTGATGAGGACCTCTTTGTATTGTGTGTTAACCTCCATTAGGCAGGATTACAGGGACAGAGGCACACTGGCATTTGGTCAGTGTCACAGTGACAGCACTTGCTGCTGGAATGCCCGGCTGTCACAGTGGGCTCTATCAGTGGGCTTTCTCTCTTCCGAGTGTGAACTAATAAGCCTAGAAATTACAATTGCCTCCCTGCTAAATCCCTGATAGGCGGAAATAATGATATCAGTGCCCTGCTAATCTTCTTGGCTTGCCGCTTGGCATCAGCCTATTGAGGCACCAGTCATACTTACGTCTGATTAGATGAATTTAATCTCTCTGTCCGTAATGACAATAGGGCCATTTTAATGTTATGGATGATATTTGTCAAGGTTCTGTCTCAGTCTTTTTTTTCTTCTCCAAACTCTACTCTTCCTCTGGCACGTACCCAATTTGACACATTCTGTCAAGGTATCAGGACACTTGGACATTAGCTAAAGCAGACTCAGATAGTAAGTCTTTCTTAATTTCCTCATTTCATAGAGAAAGGAAACAAGTTGCAATAGCAACGCAGTTTTTGAATTTAAATGGATCCGACTGCTGAATGTTCCTCAGTGTAATAGGATGTTAAAAGTACTGACGGAGCTAAGCAGATGCAACCGGGCTTCTGCCAAGAAAATATTTTAATTTCTCTGCTGCTAGCTATTACCCAGTGCTACTGGGTCATTCAGTGCTCCACAATGTCCTTCAACTCATTATAATCCAAAATACATTTGACAACGTTCAGCATTCTCGTAATATTAATGCATTTCATTATGAGGGATGTATATCATCACAAAGGCATGTGTGCTTCCTCTAGCTGTCATTAATCTGCTCTGGGGACGAGCAGTAAGACTCTCAGAAAAAGACAAACCTATATAAAATGTGATTCTTTGATAAGAGAAGCATCCAAGGATACCTTTCCAAGAATACTCCAATCTGTTGGCTGCCAGTTCCTCACTACCTAAAACCACGTAGCCATTGTTATGACGCATCAAGGTCACACGACAGCCACAGCAGTGACCTGTTTGGTGCAACAGTGAGAATTTAGCTAAGTGTTTTGGAGAGTCCAAGAGTAGAGATCTTTCTGACTCCATTTACAGATAAGTACTCAAATATAATATAATGTGATCTGCTTAAATATTCCTCTAGCAGCACACCCAACCTCTCTACTGTAAACTGCTCAAATGTCACCAGTGAATTGCTTTCTTTTTTTGTTACTTATTCACAGGAGTGACATTTTTACAGTGACCTCAGCCATGACTGGAAAAGAGAAAGACTTAAACAGGGAACAGACTTACACGATTAAAAACACGATTTCACAAAAAAAGGACTTTAAACTTGTCGGTCTACAACATACTATCATGGCATTATGCCACGTATGTATTACATTAATAGATTAAACATAATTGTTTTAATCTAATTATTCTAAATGTGAAAATGACTAACATAAAATGTATTCTTTCTGTTCATCACTAAACACTTTTACGATGAGTGAATGGTGTAGACTCCCCCTTATAATATTAGAAACATATATATTGATCGCTGCTTTATTAAAATAAAGAACAAACATATTTGACAATGTTATGCCGAAAATACATTTTACATTTCCTACACTTTAATTTAAGTATATAGTGTTTATTTCCCTTAATGTTGGACAATAAATGATATCACAGAATATCAGGTCACTGGTGGACACATGACCTTCTGTGGTGCTGTGGTGAAAAACAAACAATGGTGGTATTGTTATTGAGCCAAAGTTATTAGTTTGGATACCTGCAAACATTTAAAATATTGTACAATCTGCAAGTAGAAAAAAACTAAAGAAAGTGCACTGAAACTTTGTAGAAGCAAAAGTATTTATTAAGTAAGTAATACACTTATGGACAATCACCACAAAGCATCTCTGTCCCCTGTTCCTGAATGTGTTTTACTGTGTTCAAGTAACAGCCAATGGCAAATGTTTTACACACACACACACACACACACACACACACACACACACACACACACACACACACACACACACACACACACACACACACACACACACACACACACACACACACACACACACACACACACACACACACACACACACACACACACACACACACACACACACACACACACACTCCCCAGGCTGCAGGAGGATCGATTGTCGTCATAGAAACTCTGTCATTAGATAAATGACTGCTTCCCCGAGCTGTCAGATTAACTTTGACAGAACAATCAACACTATGTTATTTATGCCTGGCTGACAAAGAATCGTTTTGGCTTGGCGAGAACTGAACAATCCCACTGTGTCGCTAGTTGTCCTATTCAGGAAAGTATGCCATTACAAAGGTTGAGTTATGGAACATCGGACTTCCTTTACTGTCTGCTTATAGGCCAACATTTGAATCGTTCTCCTATGTAATGGAAATTAGCCGTTGGTTATTCATTGGCAGTTTGTTGAAATGGACTTCCTGTCAAGCTGTGAGCCCTAAACTTACAGTTTTGAATTAGGCAAATAAAAAACATTCATTTACAAGCCATCCTGTACACACCTTTCGGTTCTTACCGTATGGTGCCAATTATTTCAGGACGGGGGGGGGGCAATAATCATCTTTGTGATTTGATGTGTTTGACATCAACTAAATGCACATCATGTAGATAGTAGGTAGTCGACATTTGCTGCAGCAAGTTACTGGGTATACAGAATTATACTTTCAATGGATGCCTTTCATGTGTTCGCTGTGATTAACAAAGTAACAAAAGATGCAGAGTTTACATCAATAAACACGACCAAATGTTCAGTCATTTTAAAGCACTGCTAGCGTACACAAATCCTCACGCGTGGGAACAGAATATCACCGCACCGTCTGCTTTGTTTCCATCCTGTGTGTTTTTTTCCAAACTGATTGCCTCTCTGCTTTATGCTCTAATTTGAAATCTGTTTGGCTTTCCTGGAGGAGAGTATTGTTCTTTCACTGCACTGTGCTGTTAATGATTATGGTTAAGAACATCATTATTTTTTAAGTATCATTTGGGTGGTCACAGTGGGTGATCGCCACAAATAATTGTTTTTGTTGCAATATCCAGAGTGACAGCAGTGGGTGCCTCTTTAAATACCCAGAAAATCATTAGCGCTGTAGATCTTGGTATGCTGTGGGAGAAGACAGAGAGAGACAGAGAAGAGAGAGAGAGATAGAGAGAGAAGAGAGAGAGAGAGAGAGAGAGAGAGAGAGAGGGGATAGAGAGACAGAGACAGAGAGATAGATGAAGAGAGTGCAGAGAGAGTAGAGCAGAGAGAGAGACAGGAGAGAGAGAGAGAGAGCGCAGAGAGAGGGAGAGGGAAATCAGAGAGCATCAGAGAGAGAGAGAGAGAGAGAGAGGAGAGACAAGACAGCTAGGACAAGCAAGCGATCAGATAGAGATCTAGATTCGCTCCTGAAGTTCTATCTCCCCAGCGAGAGGATGCTCGCTATAGATCTGCGCTCTCTATTCCGCTACTTATCGTACTCCTCGTCTCAATCCCCTTCAAGATCCCCCCTCAGCGCTATAGAGATCTTGTAATGAAACGTATTAACTACGGGTAATTTGGTTGTTCTTCAGCTTGAGTTTCCCTTCACTCTGCTAGTTGGTTTTATTTGCATTGATGTCCCCTCAGAAGTAGTTTGCTTCTTGAACAAAGGGGCTGGCGTATGTTAAGTGCTTTTGAAATCACAAGCATTCCAGCCACGAGGGCCGGGCCTGATGAAAGAGTGTGAAATACAATGTGGAAATCGATTTCACTATCTTCTCGTTTGGCCTTGCCAAAGCAAAGTCTTATGTCAAAGCAGCAGACATGGGGGCTGCTGTGTGCATGTGCGTACATTTAACACACTTCACGCAATGAAGAGCTAAGAACAGGCAGCCTGGTTTTAAGCCTGATAAATCCATGCAAATTCCAGCTATGCTATGGACAGAATACATTAAAGCTGTTTAGTCTTGATATGAAGGCTTAACAATTATGAAAAAATAAAGAGAGAGTGGTGGCATGAAAGGATGCTACTGCACCATCAGTCTGCAAGCCACCGCCGGGTAACACTAAGCCACTTGTAAGATACAAAGGTCAAATACTTGATTTTCATTTCCTCAACAGCACACACAATCGTATTACAGTTACACTAATGTGAATGCTGTCATTCAAAAAGAACGATGGATGGAAAAAGGGTGAGCCACAGGAAGTCAGGGGGTCCTAGTGTATGCACATCATTATACTCATCGCAATCTGTCAACGCTGCACCCAGCTAGCATCATCAATTTCTTTCCATTTCCAGAAAAACTGCTTTTTTTGTTTTTCCAAATAGCTGCGTTGTTGCCATGACATGGGTCATCCATCCATTGAACCATCAATCCATCCCCAGTGTATGTGTCTATTGAATGTAAATGACAGCTCTGTGTCTATACTGTCACAAAAGGGCCACAGAAAGCGGGGGCGATGGAACAACAGTGTGAGAGCTCCACTGTGGAGCGCTGGCAGTACCATCTGTGAGGATGGGTAAACAGGAAACGTACACAATGAAATTATAAGGCTTTCTCTTGCTCTCTCCTCGCTTTTGTGATTAATGGCAGTGATATCCGTCAAACAGTTTCACCATATTTAACACTGCTACAGCAGTTTGCAGCTGTTGTATTTTTTCCAGTACTGAAAGAGAGAGGGAGAGCGAGGAGCGAGGGAGAGCGAGGAGCGAGGGAGAGCGAGGGAGAGAGCGGGAGAGAGCACGAGGCAGAAAGTAAAGAGAGCAGCTCAATCAAAACACAGAATCACTCCTGACTATTCTTTAACACCTTAACTCAGAGCACAATGCAGAAACACAAATAAGAACCCAATAACAAGACCATTTGACACAACGCAGCCAACACAACAAAAACACCACGACGACACCTCTTATTGGTTGGGTGGGATCAGTGAGACTCCAGGTCAGGCAATGAGCTAGGGGAGTCAATTAAAGGAGCTCCATCTTAATAGGGCTGTGATGTGGAGCCATAACGGCGTTATCTTGGCTCTCGCTCGAGGTGGCCAGATCTCTTTTGTGACACCAGCCAAGTAAATAAATAGCCAAATGAGGGCACACAAAAGCGTCGGCAATATCCCAGGGCACCTATTATGCAAGGGGCCGGGGAAAATTATGCCCTCAACAAATTGCTAATGATGAGCCAGTGATGTCTTGTTAAGCGAGTATTGTTTTCCCTCAGATCCCTTTGTGTCTGTGCCGTGTTCTCCATTTAACGAGACACACAAAAAAGCAGCCGAGCGGCTCGGCAATTCTTTCTCTTTCTTCTCTCTCCCTCTTCTCTCTTTCCTCCATTCCCTTTTCCTTCTTCCTCCTCCTCTTCGTCTCTCCTTTGCAGTTAACTTGTGTATGTGCCTCTGTTTTTCCATCCCCTCACATCCGCTGCCACTCAGAGGGCCTGATTTGGCGCATGAGAACATGCTAGAGTGGGCATGCTCAGCAGGGAAGGGCCTTTTGATGCAGACCCCCCTGGGATCCATCCACTGAACCAGCAGTACGTATCACAGATGTGACAGCTTTCATCTAACAGTTAACTTTTCCTAATTAAAGTCCCAAGTCTAATTACACACCAGACTATCTGATATTTCTGCGATGGTCATAGCAGTTCTGGGGGCAGAGCCCATCAAAGATCCAAGCATCGTTGATTGGGTGGGTGGCTGTTTTTTTGGAAGGAAATTGAGCATTGCTTGTGCCCTGTGTGGGCTGTGGGCTCACCTGGGTGTGGGGGGCCGTGAATGCCAAATGGCAAGGCCTCATCTCATTTGCAAAGATGCTGCCCCTGAATGTGGATGTGCAATTATGAATCAGGGAGAAAAAAAAAATGGTTAAAAGGAAAAACATTCCATAATTAGCAAGGCAACTCTAAGCACAAGCAATGGAAATTAGTCCTGGTGTAATAAATTAGCCTGCGCATATATTACATGAGATGAACACCCTTGGGGCCTCGTATTAGCAGTTTTGGCTGTACACTCCAGTGTATTTAAATAAACCAGTCGCTCCTTCGTTCCGGGCCCAATGACAGACATTTCTCTTCAAAACCTCAATTTTTAACAATTCATCCCCACAGTGTCAGCTGGGTGTGGTCTCTTTGTCTCCATAATACCACATGGGCTATTGCTTCCTACAGCTTCAATTCTCTGCACCGTCTGCCAGCCTCCGTGGATTTGTAATCATTGGATATTTTGTGTTCTATTTTACATTGATTAGAGTTACCCATTTCTCCATAGCTATTTTCTCGAGCTCTGATAAACAAATGTGAAATTAGAACCAGTTGAGATGAGCCGGGAGAAAATTTGCATCAAAATAATACAGTGTGCGGCTAACAAACCAAAATCAGATAGCAGCAACAAAAGCTGGCAAATTGCAAATTAAAAGGCATGATGTAAATGGTATTTTGTCATTAAGCTTCAGCAGCCATTTTGGGGGCGAAGGGGGTTGGTGGTGGGGCTCATGCCGCTGGTTGTGATGAGTCTTATCCAGAGCGATTATTCATACTTGTCCTTCTGCTTGAATTAAAGCAAGAGTGCTGGAGCCAGTTAAAGCCAAATACTTGAATGGCTAGTGAACTCTCACCTTCACGCGCATCCATTTAGCTCACAAATGAAAGCCAAGTACAGTCAGTGGAAAGCCATAATGGGTCTTTCTTCTTGCAGAGTGTGGCCATTACATACTAATTTCTTCTGGAGGCTCTTCAGGAATTTAAACACTTGGCTGGAGCCGCTGAGTCTTGTGCTGAGACTAGCAGACCCAACAATGCCAACACACAAGGTGTTTGTGCTGGTCACACTCATGTCGACTGACCACAATTGTGCTAAATTGGAGGGCTCCGGCATGTTGTGGTATTTGGATGAGCGGCTGCATCTTTTGTGCAGTGGAATATTTTTTAATGAATTTGAATGTTTGTTTTTTTTGTTGTTTTGAATCTGTGTTTATGCAAAGTTCTCTTTTAAACTCAGGTTGACGTGTAATTCATTGGACAAACAAATTAATCAAACACATGGTGCCATCGTGGAAGCAATGATAAAATGCTATTTATACTTCAGATATGTTCACGCAGGCTATAGGGTACTTTAAACATGGTCAATACATTATTTCAAGTGCTATAAAAAAAGAAACACGCTGTAGTTGCATATTCTAAAACAGAAAATATGGCAGCCTATTTTCCTTGATTCAGTTTTAATTGTATCTCAAACTCAATAGTTTCTTTAACATGAATATAGTAGCACAAATGCAGGACTGAATTGGTAATACTACTCTGACAATAAATCAAATCTATTCCCCAACATTTGCTTTATTGTCCTGTTCTCCTCACAATGGTATAAAACCTGACCGCAGGCTTTTGTGTTTTTATGAAGCAAGTTGTCCTTGGTGAGTTGCTGTGGTCCTAGCCATCCATTACCATTATCAACCAGCCCACATTGTTGATGAGTGGTATTTTTGCGCCAGATTACCCACTGCACATCAGTAGCACCCAGGAGGCAGTGATTTAATTATGCAATTAGTGTGGTGGATGATTAAATGGCTTAATTAATAGAGGAAGATTGGAAATTTGGCTACAGTTGACAATATTTAGCTAGCTCGCTAGTTTGTGCAGATCTTTCAATAATTGGTCTTTAGCTCTTTTGTTCAGTGTAATGCATTGGTATGATGAGTGTGATGATGGCAAGGCAGCTATTGAAAGATTTCAATACACACGAATAGTTGCATTCATTGGGCTATTGGGAATTACAAGTGACATTCTTTTAAACATGGCTTTCCACAATAATGCCTAATATTTATGGTAGCAACTTGTTAACCAGCTAATGACTCCACTTAGTGAATCAATAAATATGATTATGTATCATCGCAAATGTTACTAGCTTTGTACCACATGCCGGCTCAGCTGTTCCTCACAAAGAGTAGGATTTCACACTTCATGCCTGCTTTTGAGTCATTAGATTTCTGTGTTCCCAGCTTTCCTCCTGTGGTTTGAGACTGAATCTTCAGACAGGATTTTTCTCAGGTCGGGGCATTTGTTGTATTTACTGGATTAGTTCAGCTTTGAGCTCTCTAATACAGCGTAGTGTACACTTGTCCATTTGATTGACAGCCCGCGGGGACCAAGTGAGCGAGTTATTTACTGGTTGTTTGTTTGCTCTCACGCCGAAATATACGGAGAAACCAGATTGTGTGGTAAAGTCAGTTACACAAGCCTTTGTCAATCACAAATAGTTGTGGCAAAGGCACAATCATTGGAGCATGTCGTCTAGTCGAGCAGTGCTTGCAGTGAGTGTATATTGTTTGCAGCACTTGACACTAGAACGTGAGGCTTCTCTTAGCTTCATGTTCTAGTGTCAAGTTCACTGGTCCTCAGAAGTGTGACGCTGTCTTGTGTGCAGACGACCCTGTCGACTAGGACGCTACTCAACATAATTGCAACCAGTGTATAGCAATTTCTGTTATATCTTCTTTTACATTGTAGGAAGAGTTTTACTAAAGATAGTGGTTTTTTTTTTACGGCTATCTGGAGTGGTGCTCTAATGTTTCGTATTCGCACAATCTGAAAAGAAACATTGTGGTAGAAGTCAATAGTTGTCTTTTTAATAGTTTAACCCCTGTTGCACTGTGAAAGCTACGTGCAGTTTGAACTTCCAGCTACTCTGGGTAAATCCTTTTCATGGATCAATTTAGCAAATGGAGCGTTCTATTAATTTCCTGCAGTATATGGTATTGTGTCCAGTCACTCAAACCGTCACTACTGTTGTCCCATTCAATGTCTTGTTCAGAGCATGAATGCTGTACAGTAGATATAATTACACTATTTTAATCACACATACTCAGCAGTCATAATCAAATGGACAAATTACCAAGTGTGCAATTTTCAATTTTTTGGAACAGAATTGCACTAATAGAGGCTTTAAAGCTGGATATAATTATTTGCTCTTTATTTTGCATGGTTACATTATCCCTCTCTGTTTTGAGCCTTGCCTCAGTTGAATTGTTGCCGGGCGTGGGGTTCTACCAATAAAACACAGCATCTCACTTAATACATTTCGGGTTCTCGTTGTGGTCACTGTTGTAAATCTAAGAGTCACTGTTTGTTAATTAAAGCTACGTTTAGCACTGTGCTTATGGTATAAAGAATTTCTTTGGGAGGCACACAACCGAATTGCCCCATCCATTAAAAATAATGTAATCATTGCTTCCTTCTTTCAAAGACGTATTATGTATATTTGAGTATTCAATGCGTCTTTCCTTCAAAGGTCGGTGAGGAAATGCAGATGAAAGTGCGGAGTAATTGAAAGGTTTGCTACAATGGAGGCATTTATGTGCAATCTTGTGAATCCTGTTTATGTGAAATCAGTGCTGTCTACACCTTCCCGCCCGGCTCAGGTTCATCCACCACAAACACATTCTCAACACATGGAAAATGGGGAAATGAAACAGCAGCCGGACATATGCGAATTCTGGGGACGAGAGGTTACCACTGATTACCATATTAACTTTGCAACTTGCAAAATTCAAGCTTTTTCAGAAGTTGTTTCTTACAGTTCGAGTTAAATAAAACCTAATGCTGAGAGCAGTGAAGAGGGACAGCGTCACAGGACAGTATATGTGCTATGAACCACAGTATGAACTTGAAGCCGCTTCCCCATGTTGCTGCCACTGTCAGCAGCCTGTCTGTCAGCCTGCCATGCTGTGATTGAGACATCAACCTAATCCATGTTTACACTGTCCTACACGTGTCACGCCTAGCCGTTAACCACACAGAATTAGGCCGTGTTTGACACCTCCTGCAACCCGCCACTTGAACCCATCATCGACTTCAGGCTCAAAGAGCAGTTCCAGTGCTCCATAAGCAGTTACTGCATTGTCAAGGGCCAAGAAAGCAAAAATAAAGCAGGAGGCTACAAGGGGATCGGGGTGGGGTGGTGGGGGGGTGTAAGGAGAAACGATGGATGGCTGTGGGTAAGTGCCACTCCTTGAATATCCTCTCCGGCTCCCTTCCCACTCTGCCTCTCTCCCTCTGTCCTTCATTCTCCTCATGTTTCTCCTCCTCCCATCTCTCTCCCTCATTCTCTCTATCTTCCTCTGCTTCCCTCTTTCTGTTGCTTACTCAGAGAAGCTGCCAGTGTTTGCTTCTCCTTATCCAGGTTTCTAATCCGCCGCCAGTGAAAGAGGGGGAGAGGGACAGGCAGAACCATTAGAGGAGAGTTTATCAGAGTCGCTCAATCTGTTATCACTCCTGTCCCTCTGTCCCTCCCGCCAGCCGCCACCTCCCTCCCTTGTCACAGAGCTACTGATTGTAGCCCCTACTAGTCCACACACACACACACACACACACACACACACACACACACACACACACACACACACACACACACACACACACACACACACACACACACACACACACACACACACACACACACACACACACAGCCCACCTCTGAGTATGTTTGCGCATGTCTGTTCAACAGCTTTTAGCGCATATGTTATTGTGTACTGCTGCCCATTCATTTCTGCACCACCTCGAAAAATGGCTGCAGCAAAGAATAAATCAAAGCCCCACTCTTTTCATCAAGAGCGTACTAGTTAACTTCCTGTACCTGATCACAAAGGGCCTGAGAAATAACATTAAATGTGGAGTATTTCACTAGAAACCGGAGAGGAGACACCGAGTGTCCCCGAGGGCACTTTGAGGTGTGAAGCTGGTGCTCTGAAATATGCCTGCTTCGTTTTGTTGGCACGGGTGCTGCTGGGGCCGAGAGGGGAGGGCTGGAGTTTACATAAAGGATAAATGTCAGAGGATCAGCTAAATTAGATCCTGCCTGTATTAAGACATCAACTGCAGCTGAAGTGCGCATGGTGTATGTGTGTCTGTTCGGCTGTGTGGACCCCTGCTCTCAGCTAGATTGCAGTCCGGGCTAAAATGGAGCTCAAAATGGAAGTGGCAGAGTAAGCCGTTTCCTAGAGTTCTGTCTAGTGCAGAACAAACGTGTGAAGAGGGACGGTCCTTCTCTCTTATGTCACACTGTGCTGCTCGTTGTCTATGGCTCAACGAACCGCACTGCTAATAACACTGTTTTATATAAGGGATGATGACCATTTGAATAGCAGGTTGTTTTTAATTATGAACAATTCCCACTCTGTTTACATTTAACACTTTAAGGCAGTTAGCTATAAGACTCTTCAGTCCAGTGATATAAAGTGCATCACAGCTCCTTGACCACCGTAGCTGCAGGCTTCCCGGGCCTATCTTTATTTACCATTAGGGTTATGTAGGTGGACACAGTGTAAGTACTGCTGTGGCCTTAATACGCAAGACAGGGGATAGGTTGTCTCTTCTTCCCCAGGCTCCAGTGTAGTCACTGAGAGCACTGCTGCAGGGCTTCGGAAGCTTCAACACTCATCACACCTACAACTACCGCATTTGTTCTCATATCCGAGACAACCATGAACACAGCCGGAGAAACATGCTGGCTATCAATTTTATGTGAAAATACAGACGGGAAATGACTGCATTTGGATACAGTTTCTGTGGGTAATTTGCTGTGAAAACATTGCTGCTGGCTTTATTAGAATTTGTGCTTTTCAAATATTGATGTCTCCATCTTGGTTTATGGGGGAAGCACAGCACAGCAGAGCACAGCGCAGCGCAAGGCAACAGGAAAATGGCTGGTGCAGAGTGACATTTCTGCCACTTCGTACATGTTCCGTCATTTAGAAGTAATGGCCGTGACCACTGCCTCTATGTTTACATAGCAGTGGGCTCCCAGCACCCAGCCTGTGACAAATTATAAAAGCCAGGCCTCTGTAGCCGGGCTGCATTTCATTAAACTTTAACTTCCCTTATCTGCAGCGACAGAGGACGGAATAATAAAGGCTGACAGGTATCTAAAGATGTATGTTTGGACTAGGGGACAGGAACAGCATGAGAGCCTTAGCCAGCTTTGTCACTAAAGAAGGGACATATGTTGTGGGCTATAAAAACTGAAGGCAGATGTTGCTGTTTTACTGAAGCTGGGAGAGGTTTTAGACGCTGATGGTGCTTTGCACATATGTCCACCATGAATAGCTGTCTGTTTCACTAACAATGCTTCCTGCTGCACATGACAAAAAAAAGAAAGAAAATAAATACAGGTGTTATTTGTTTTTTAATCAAATACGGTGAAAACACAATATTCCCAAAACATATTTGTCATTTTTACTGTAGATATTTGTTTTACCAAAAATGAATAACTGGTGTTCATGCGTTGGTGTGACATTAGAAGGGAAGTACAAGATTCAATTGGTGAACTGGGGTCAAACATAAACCAATGATTTTTCTATAATAACCGTGCACTTCTATAGAACTCATGTTTGCGTAAAAAGTTGAATATAAATTAAAGATTTGATTAAACTGATTTAAAGATGTTTCTTTGACAGCGATGAATGAATGAATCGCAAAAAATACTTGAGGTATGCTGTCATTCATTATTAGTGAGAACAATATGCCTCAGCCTTGCTTGTCTCTCTCCGGTTGTGTTTTCCCCCCACACTGAGGCTGCTCTGAAATCCGCTCCACACAAAAAGACCCCTCAGAAAAGAAACTTGGATCTCAGGCGTAAGTTAGATGAGGTTTATATCTCAAAAGGATAATGTGGCAAGGCCAACATTAAACCATGTTAAGATCTTCTAAGAGAAGCAGTTGATTGATTCCATAGAACCTTGTTCATCAAGGCCACCAGGTTTGAACCAAAGATATTTGAAATGTGAGGAAGAAAGAGGTAGTTACGGCAACAAAAAGCTGCTGAAGCGGCCTTTGTAAGTATCTGAAAGGACCTATCTACAGCTTGCAAGGCTCTCCCGTTGAGCAGACGAAAGACTACCATGTAAATAAAAGCCAAGGGTGAGCTCACAACTTTGGCTGCGTGAATAAAAATGCCCTACCATAACATTACAGATGCATACACAAATACAGCCATTAATTTCCCTGTAATAGTCAGCAGGCGCCTTCTCTTTATTCAGTGCTGCCAAAGAATATGAAATTCTTCTGCAGCTTAATTCAAAGTACAAACATAAATGCATGTCCTATCTACAATTTGGTTCATCATGTTCAATAGCACCTATTTTGTAAAAAAAAAGAAAAGAAGAAGAAGAAAACCCACAGTGATTGTCAAATATCATTTTCTCACTCAGTTATATCCGGTTTCAACACTGGCTAGACTGTGTACACATTTAAGTGCTGCCAATTTTGTGATTTTCCTACACTCTCCATGAAAGGTTGTTTTCCGTGGCTCTACCGGTGTGTGCTGCGATAAGGTCAGATATGGCCTTCCCCGTGGGTGTTGGCGGTGGCGGTGGAGGGTATCGGCCAGCCTGAGGAGTGGACGAGGTGGCCGAGATAGCCACCTCCTGCAGGCGAGTAGGTCTGGAGTGCTGCTGCTGCTCTCTCCCCCCCAGCAGCCATGTCCTGTTGGAGTGAGCCCCTTCACCAAAGCTTTGTCTGAGAAGAGAGTAGCCGAAAGGGCCCTCTGACACACTGGACAAGACCCTTCAATATACTAAGCGCCACCTCCACAGCCTCGTAACTAACCTCAACTACACACACACACACACACGTGCACACATTCTGCATACGCTCATGTGTGGCACCACACGAGTGCTGATGTTGTTTTATCTACTGTTTTTGTGTGATTTTAGAGTTTGAACAGAGTGCTAAGCTCAAACACAAACATGGGGAGCCGCAGGCGAGAGTGGAGCACCATCTGCCCCGTTCACGGCCTATCAGGCTTTCACTGTCCATTTCCAACAAGAAAACCTCTGCATTCATTGCAAACCAGGGGAGAGAAAAGAAGCAAGATAGAGTAAACCTGAGTAAACTTTAAATAGTTCTTTATCTGCAGTGTTTTTGGACTGTTTCTCTGGGAGGAGAAATAGAGATGTAATCAATAATGATAACCTTGAAAATGGCTGTAAACAGATGGCCTATTCAAAAGAGGCAGGCGTTCACCTTCCCTACTTTCCCCCCATATTTGTGTTTTCTAATTTACAACCCTAAAAGGAAGTTTTCTCCATTGCTGAGCCCCCGACTGCATCGGTTCCTGAAAAAGATTGCAAATCTCCCAGTCAATACCAGAACACAATTGTCTTTCGTGTTATCATAAATAATAACCCACCTTTGCTTGTCTCTCAGGAGACATTTCCTAAGTCTTCACAGATAACTCACACCATGTGTCACTAGGCGTGACAAAGCCCACAGTGTGACATATCTAGTCCAACGGAGAGGAGTCGGAGACGGTGAGGGAAGAAAGGAGAATGAAGACGAGCGCGGTGGGGGAAGGAGTGTTAAAGAGGAATGCAGTATAATGTATAGTGGTTTTGTCCAGGTAACTGTTGGCTCAAATGCGGCTGTGACACATTTGAAATTGGCCCTGGCCTGCCTACAAAGACGGACAGAAGCGCTGCAAGCACTAGCCAATCCATACTCTCCAGACACCTGCTCGGTTTGGAGAATCCTCAGATATTGACCTTCAATTCAGCCGGCATTCAGAGTTGATGAAAAGAGATAAGCACTCTAATCTGTCCGTCGTCTTCACGCTCCCATTTATTGACTAACCGACATAGACTTATTTTAGCTCTGGCTGCATGCTGTCGCCACACGCCAATGTGATACATAAACGTAATAGATGTTTATTTGAAAGAGGCTAATATGAAAATTGCCGCTAAAGACAGATGAATCAATTTTCAGAAGCAAACATAATTGGATATTCCGGGACACTTATTAAATGTGAATTGGCCCGGGTCTTCTTGTCTGTCAGAGAAGTCTCCTTCTCCCCCCCCCCCCCCCCCTTTGCTATGTTTCCTTGTGTGACATGTTATTATGCTCCGTTTCCCTCTGTCAGTTGTAGCCATTTAACAGATTCCCAGCCACGGAGAAATTGCTTTAAAATCTCAATGGAGGGGTGTGTGAGTGTAAAACAAATGTGTATATCTAATCAAATGCTTTTACGTGCACAGATACATCCGCACGTACGCTGGTAGGTCCTCTTCTTACTCCTCCCACCGTGGTCCTACATTTTCACATGACAGTTGTAGGCTGGACGTTAGAGGCACTTGACAATGAGTAGGGGAGTAGGAGGAAGTGCTTACTGAGAGCCTCTGTGGAGGATAGTGATGCCCACATACTGTCTGTGTCACAGACCTGCAGCGAGAGTGACCATGTGCACAGACACGCACACATATAATCAAACACGTGCGAATGCCCAGATTATTGAATAGATTCATACACCCAACTGCGCATGGTCTCGCACCCCGTATCAGAGAGCCATCCGGTCATTTTCATATTCATATTTACATGTATATGAGAGCCGGCGCATCCCAGGAATACAGATCTATTTAAATTCAGACAGAATCCGTAAATACCCACCTCCAGAGAGCCAGGAGAGCGGGAGACACAGAGAAAGAGGCCAGTATATTTATTTGAGTGACATTGTCTAAATTGAAGTTTGACACTCTTCACCACTCTAACCTTTATGCAAATGTGAAAACATCTATATGTGATGGACAGAATTCAATTAACTGAGATGACAGAAAATAATCTAGTGAACTGAATACATCATGCAGTTGAAAGTAACATAATCATCCCGGTAGGAAAGGGTTGGGGGGGCAGTGGGAGAGAGACAGAGAGAGAAAGAGAAGGAGAGAGAGAAGAGAGAGGGGGGGGGGATGCAGGATGGAGGAATGGGAGGGAGGGCACAAAGGAAGTAGAAGATAGAGCCCATTTCTCCGCCGTCTTATCGAATGGCACAAGCTCTATTTCTCCAAAGCGGAGTCTTCAGTCCACTAAACTCTTGATCTCAAATGAGAGACCCTGGAACACTGTTGCTAAGCAATTAGGGGGGCTTATTGAGCAGCTGATTCCCGCCGCTCAGTGTCCATCATTACAATTTTTCCTCAACCTCATAGACTTCCATACTGATGAACAGCAGCCAGCGCCCAGTGACCATGCACAAGAAAATGGGCTCTTAAGGGAAAGCTGCAAATTACACTACCGCACATCGCAACCCTTATTTTACCCAATATAGTAAGACTCCCTCCAAACAACTGTTGCCGCATGGACCCTGAGGGTGTGGGTGTGTGTGTGTGTGTGTGTGTGTGTGTGTGTGTGTGTGTGTGTGTGTGTGTGTGTGTGTGAGAGAGACAGAGAGAAATGGAGAGAGAGATTGTAATAAAATCCATAAAATTCTGGTGCACAAAAATAATAGGAATCAGTGCAAAGACCGAGCAGTGGTGTAGGAGGAACCAAAGGAGCAACCGAACCTGCCTCACACAATCTGTGCACACTGCACACACTAGTGAGCTGTTGGCCAGATGGGGGCACCCTTAACCAAGATATGAGAACCCAACGCTACATTAGTGGAGCAGCCTACCACAATGAAAGGAGGTGTGCATAGGACTGGGAATGTTTGTCGTCATGCTCAAAACTATTCAAAAGTTGAAATACTTGTAAACAACACTGTACCAAAATACACATTTAAATTAGCAGCATACTTTTCTGCATGTGGTTTAAAATATGCTGTGAGACCTATAATGAATGTTCTTGAAAATGATGATACATGTAAGCCCATATGTACTGCAACACATTTCACAGTGTGTTCAGTGACAACAGTGTATGACCCGAGGCTACCAGAGGAGTGTATTGTGTGTCGAGTGCGAACACTAGGTGGCTCTGTGCTCTGTTAGTAGTCCTGGGGAGCCACTCAGTCTTCCTGGATTGGGCTTGTGTTTACATACTGTAGGTTTAAAAAAAAAGAATCATCTGTCCTCATCTCACATTGAATCCAAAAAGAAATAAAAGAGTCGTACCCTAAAATAAAATAAAACAAATCACTTTAAACCACTATTATAGATCATTGCCAAACACGTCATTTATTTTTTAGAAAGTACCGATTGTTACATTGCAATGTAGTGAAGAAAACCAATCAATCCATCAATGAAATCTGACCCACTCCTCTCAATTCACACATGTCGGCTAAATTGTATTAGAATGCTGATTTAATCCCCATCATTTACATGTGGCTATAAAACGGTGCCGCAGAACTCAAACCGCAGTCTTAATGGATGGTTAAGTTCTCCTCACCAGATCTCTTACATATAATATAAGTTCCATTAGCCCCGGAATGGCTACTGTATGGCATTTAATTAAATATAGCCTTTCAAAGAAACCCACGGCAAGCAATTTAGAGTGTGGTTATATTTGAAGCTTGTGTGAGGTTACTAGTGCTTTTAACTACTGCACCCACTGCATAAACTGTTAATTAACATATTTAGAATGAAGTAGATTTGCCATGCACTAATCATTCTCTAATTCACTAACAACTGCAGCCTTTCAAACACTGGACAGTAATCAACATGCCGGGCCTAAACATTACATAATCTGTAATTATGTTCCACTGAAAGAAAGGAAGAAATATATAAATAAATATACATAAATTAACAAAAGCCTATTGATGTGATTGGTTAATGGATGCCTTTACGTGTTGTGAAGGCTAAGGTCTATTTGCCATGTATACACTGAAATACACTTTGTGACCTACAATAGACACATTCACAGGAATGTTAGAGAGGGAGAGTCAGAAGAGAAAGAGCGCTCTCAAGTGCTTTTAATAAATTCCACCAATTTCAAATGGAACGTTTCCTGCTCTTTGAAATCATTTCTCAACAGCACGCACATTTCTATCTAAATGTGTACTAATAATGACCATATGAGACATATCTGCTTATTCCCTGTTACTGTTATGGAAATGAGTCCACCCCACCCTGTATGGTGCAAGAGGTGGGACTGTCCCAGAGGCCCGAGTGCACCATGGGTAATGTTTTGACTCCTCAGGTATAATGAGGGAGCTGTGGCTCGGCTGCTGAGAGGGAGAGTGGCAGCACTCCAGTCCCGACACCGTCCTAATCCTGGGAAACCCATCCTGGACTGACACCCGCCTCACTCACATCTTTAGACATGTGGAGAGAAACGGACCGACTACTGCTGCTCAGTCTCAGAGAGGACCAGGAGACTTAATGTTCCTGTGGCCATCAACAGGTTAAACATTGGACTTACTCTTAACTACTCATTCTGCCGTCATTCTCCTGCGGCTCTTGCAGGATCACCTGTATCTACATTAGATATGGCCCACTACTGAGATATAAGTACCGGAGAATAAGTGAGATCTTTGCTAATGCATTTCATTCAAAATATATCAGGCACCCCCCGTGTCAGTACTTATACGGCTGCACCAAAAATTCAACAGTGTTAAAAACAAAAGCTAATTTTCTCACTGAATTCAGTGGGAAAATTAACCATGCAAATTAGGAGTGCTCAATCGGAAAACGTGAACGTGAAGCTTCATAGCGGGAAGGTAATCATTGGTAGCCTTGCTCGTGACCTATGGGCAAACAGAGGATAAAGAAAAATTAGCAAACCTGCTGGGGTTCAACAGTTTTGTATTATTAATTACTGGTTTAAAAGTAGTTACTTTTTATCTGTAGTTTGGTTGCATCACACTTAGCTACTGTGAGGATCAAACACACACATATTCCGATTGAAAGAGGACTAATAAAGAGGAAACTCGCCGGGGGTTCAGATTTTTATTTTTTTACGTTGCATTACTTGCATCCCAGAGGCCTGTGGTTCAGTCACATACACATCAGGAAAAGATCACACAGCGGGCAGGCAAGCCTCTGCTGCACTGGCTGTTGTCAGGTGATTCTCTGTACGGCTTCGATGGCGGCAGATCCCAGCAGGGGACATTGCTGATTGCTGACCACGCACACAACAATGTCGCCTGTGAACCCACCGCTTTATGGCTGCCCCGGCTTTGATGCAACATCTAATTGGCCGAGATGAACTGTTTTGTGGCAGCTTGGGGCCCAGCTCCACTGTACGCTAGTCCACACAGTCACTGTCTGCATTTAATTAGGTCCCCTCTGCCTGTGTGTGTGTGTGTGTGTGTGTGTGTGTGTGTGTGTGTGTGTGTGTGTGTGTGTGTGTGTGTGTGCACATGCAGTATACCAATATGTACATCTGCCTTTATGTTTGTAACCACTTCTGTGTGCATCTGTGTGTTCAGTTCAGTCTTAAAAATTATAATTCATTTTTTGTAATGAAGGATAATCAGAAATTAAATGATTTCACATGAAGAAAGGGGGGTGGGGCGGTTACACTTATAGGTAATCTGTGTCATGATGAGGTGCATGGTAGAATTAAGATGGAGAGGTTTGGGGCTTAATTTCCCGGTGGTTTGTTTTCTCAGTTCTTAACGCAGCTCGAGGTACTGGTGATTGGCTTGGGCGGTGACAGGGTGCGGTCGAGTAGAAGAAAGAGTGAAGGGTGTCGTAGTGGTTTGTTTTCGCAGGCCCTTCCTTCTCAGCGTTTGGCGATGGTTCTGGAGCCTGTTGTCGCCGCGGAGGGGCTGCGTGTGAGTGGCGCTTTGTTTAACTTCCTCTCAGTGCTGCAGAAACCAGCAGGGCCTGGTAATGAGTCTGCAAACAGGACTCACGAGGAAGAGCACAGCGTTCCTCATTTCTAATTGCAGTGAGTGATGGCAATGTGTTGCTTGGTATTTTATTAATAAAAAGGTTCTGTTCAAAAGGATACACGGTTAATTATAATTATCATAATCGTTTGTCATAAAAGATCCCGACAAATACCAAAACACACAACTGGTATCTAATACATAAGTCACTAATACCTGACAGCTACATGAAAGCTGCGTTGGCAGTAACATGCCAACAGACATTTTCATGTTAGTAATGAAGAACAATTTTAGAAGCTGTGCTGCTTTGTTTATTTGCATAAAATTGAAGAAACAAAAATATCATGTGTCTTAGCTTAGTCACCAGTGCACAATGACTGATTATGGCAAATTACTATCCTTGTATGAGCTGCCGAGAATCCGCTCTCTGTGCTGCATGCAGCCCTGAAGCTGGGGAAGAGAAATTGTTCCGCCCAAGTACCATAAAAACAGATTGGAAGCTCTGCACTGTGAATTAGCGGCACAGGAAGCCCCCTAAACCCCCTGTTTTATTCATGAGCATGAAGGCTATCGGAGTCTAAGAAACCCCTGTGGTCTCGCTCGCTACATCAAGGTTGCATGCCGCGTCCATGGAAGGTTGCATTTTTTTTACATGCCACATTAAAAAGCATCAGAGATTAACTGCTGCTGTCATTTGGAAGTATATAAATAAATGATTTACCCTGATGCAGCGAGAGAGATCAAACCAGCAGCCATGTTTAAACATTTTAATGAGCAATCATTCAACTCAAGGAATCCTGCTTGAAAAGTCCACAAGTTACATTTTGGGGGGTTCAGGGCTTAGTTTGGCCAACCAGGGGAAGAGCTGGTGTAGGAGGGGAGTGGAGGAACTTTGCACAACTGTTGAGAAAATGCATTGTTGTTGGTAATCCTCTGGAAATTGAAAATAGGGAGAGGCAGTGGCTCCTATGGGAGAGCAATGTAGTGGACACACAAATGGCATCCCTACACTAGAGCATTGCAGAGCCTGAGAAGTTGGTGGTAGCCACAGGGGGTTCAGTGGATTGGGGCCAAGTGAGAGGAAGGTGAAGAGGCCACATCTGCCAAAATGGCAGAGGAGTGCACTGGAAAGAAAAAAGAGCTTTCAAGTTACCAAGGTCTCCCTCAGTCTGTTGTTTACTGTTAGAGTACACTGTTCATTGTCACTCCAGCAACTTCTACACAGTTTAGTATCTGTTATTATGACAATACATACTATGGACAATGCTCAGCTCTCAAACGGACCAAATACTTTCACAAATTGTGAATGAAAATAGATAGATAGGCAGCAATGGGAATGTCCAGTATGATGTGTATTATTGTTTGTATGCATCCAGATCTGAATACAAACTGCATGGTATGAAACACAGGCTTTTAATCCGTAGCATCCCCCTGTATTAAGCATAGAATCAAACATGAACAACTCACTTTACCAATGAGAAGGGAATTAATTGGTCTATTTCCCCATTATGCTAATAAACAAGCCATAATAACGGAGTCTCCACTGCAACAAGAATTACTCAGCAGGAGGCTATTTATTGCTTTTCCTTGTTTAACTCCCGTAAAGCTATTAGATGTTTCTCACAATGTCGAGCCACAGTATATGTTAAATTCAGAGCAATGTGTTCTTGTTTACTTGGGTTGTCTGGGTGCCAACATTTCCTAATTATCCTATCTGAATTTAGCAACTTGGTCTCGCGTCATTACGGTGGCACTGAAGTCCTAATGAGTGGAATTGTTGTCTGAAAGATGGGCCCCTTTTTTCCCTGCTGCGAAAGCACATTAGATCCAGACAGCTCATTTCCATTCCCCCTGTCATCTCTCTAGAAATGACGTGCAGTGCTTGAAACTGTTTATTTCCAAATTCAGACCTCCTCCGCGGCAGCCATCGGCTTCAATTACCAGTTTTTCCTGAGCGGAGCCATCAGGCAGCCTGACACTGAGGTCCAACCTAATTCCCACCTTCTCCAAAGTCAAGAGCATAATGTGCAGATAAAAAAGGTGGAAAATAGCCTGCCACTCATTAGCATGCAGCGCCTGCCTGTTCATTTGCTTGCTGCGAATGAAAGTTCTGACACTCAGCGCCTTGTGCAATACGAGAATAGTCCTCTTCAGACTGCCTTGTGTCCTTACTGCCATGGAAAGGTCATCGGCAGAGGTGTGCGCTTACCAACCTGGCTCTCTGCACTTCACTGACCCACCTGGCATAGGGGTTAGCTGGGGGTATTGATTCAGGGAGAACCTCATTACCTGCTGAATCAACATATTATTGCCGTGTTTCACCCAGCCGAATTGTTTACAAGTGTCTTTAGCGCGGGCAAAAGCCTGCTCTGGTGGGCCACGACCGCATTCATTAGTCCCTGACCCCAGTGATTATGTGTTATCTGATACGCAGCTATCTGGCTTGGCCGCATGAGCAGGGCCACTGGCCTGCATCGGTCTGGGCCCATTACAAGCCCTCTCTTTTTCTCTCTCCGTTTTTCTCTCCCTCTCCCCCTTGATCCCTCTTTCCCTCTGTCTGTGCTCCCTATGAATGTATCCATTAGCCTGCCGATGTGTAAATTGTTTTCACCTGCACTGCGGGCAGATGGGGAGCAGTGTCTCTGTCGTGATTTCCTATGCATGAGCTTTCTAATCAGTCAGAGAGTAACACGATTCCCTTGCTCCTTGCTAGAAAAAAAAAAAAAGGTGAGCTTGCGCGAGCATGCACACATACATTACATACATACACACGCATGCACACATGTTCTCGCACTCACAATCTGCAATCAATATGCACGCTGTGTTGTGGGGATATTGGTGCAGTGGTAGCGGTGACAGGGTTCATTATGAACTCGCCTTACAACACAGTGATGGCTTAATACAGAGGAGAGGGACTGGGCCCCGAGCTGATCCTTGCCTCTGCCATTCCCAATTTCAGTTCAAATCGAAGGATAATTTGACCTCGAAGACTAAACCCACATAAGCGCAATGATATCCAGTAGCAGTGTCAACCGAGTGTGACCCACGGAAGAGACAGGAGAGGATGTCTCTCAAACAAATAAAACATTCCCTAATGCCTCAATGTGGATGTGACCTGTGGGCCTCTCCTGGAGAAGGGGGTCAAATGGGCCATCCAGGACGGGATTGGCTCTCTGGGTGTAGGAAGAGGTGCTCATATAATGAGCTGTCTATTCCTGGCTGCTTGTCTATTTAGATTGCTCAGACAGGAAGTTACAGACTTTGGTACTATATGTAGGATGCTGTATCAAAATTGTTGATTACATCCACCATTATTGCAGTTTTACTGTATATGCACTGCTTTTGTAATTATGCTGCAAGGTACAGGTAAAACTGTCTATTCTATTATAATTGTATTAGGGATGCGCAATGATATCGGCACGTCTACGGTATTAGCAGATAGAGGCTTTAAAATCAAATACTGTAATTACCAGAAATTATTATTTTTTCAAATACAAATTTGACACGCCGCATATTCGCATATTATCAATTTATTGGCGAATTGTTGACGAAGCGGGTGCAAAAAAAAACAAATGTGTGTGCGGTGTGGAGGTTTTATTTATTCTATTTTCAGGATTGCCTCAGTGACAGCATCATCCAAGCCAGTTAAAGTAGTGTACATTTTTCAGTTTTGTTTGAACATGTTACATAAATATAAATATGACATGTTTTACACGTAACCTAAGTTGAAGTAGTTTTCTTGGGCATAACAATGTTAATTCCATTACAGGAAAAACTCTCTTCTCTGCAATTAGGTGGAAAAGAATCTCCGTATCGGCATCGGACAAAATGACTTGGAAAATAACAGCAAATCAGATATTGGTAAAGAATCCAATACCCCTATTATATAGGTGTGACACTCCTGGGTATAGTTGAACACACAGGGAACTGATGCACAGTGAGACAAGACCAAAAACAACAAAAGCTACCCTCTAGTTCAGCATCAGTAATAGGTTCAATTCAGCGCAAGCCTGAGCTGGTAAACACGGAGGTGGAAGGGCACCGCCTTAACAAGGCCAGGGTCAGTGTAACAAACCAGGCCAACTACAGGAGCAAACATTAAGCCCTGGCTGTCAGACGCCTGACCCAAACAGCCAAGCCCAGATGAATCTCACCATCTGACAACCACACACACTGCCCTTATTTGCTGCTGTGTACCACACCGCCCCGGCTATCAGCTGTCGGTCAAACTGCGAGCTCACAGGCTCTTGTCAAACTGAGAGATGATCCTCTCCTTTCTGTCTCTCTCGCCCACTGACAGGATCTGCTTGTGGACCGTCAGCATGTGAAAATGATGAGACTAGCGACAGATGTCCAAAGGAAAGAATAAAAAATGAAAGAAAATAAGAGGATGAATCCACTCTGCAAACTACGACATCACAAGGCATGCGTGCACTAACAACAGGCCAGTGTCATTAGACCTGGGAGTCTTTGTTCTAAACCACACTGAAGCATTGTGCCCTCAGACAGCACTCGAGACTGCCCTGATGTTTATTCAAATAACCAACAAGTGCGGCATCATGCTGAATCTGATCTTCTCACTCATCCTCAGCGATAGAAGCAACAGCATCAAAAGAAACAAATAAAGTTTAAAGAAACAACTCGGAATTTGAAGAAAGAAAAAGTACTAAATGTGTCTTAACACAGCCTCTTGGCGTTCAATTTCTTCTTTAGTCGCAAATAAATAAAAAGCAAGTGTTGGAAACTATTTCCCCTCCACCCCATTCTATTGTCAGCTTTTTTTTCCCATAAAAACTATTAAGTGGATTTGTTGCAGCTTTTCATCGACTTGATGGCACTCAGCTAATTGCTGTCCTCTCATAGACAAAAATGCACTCGCAAAAAATAGACACACAAATAAACCATATGCAGGCAGGCACACGTGTCACACATAAACGATGAGACTGGGATATTTTGTATCCTTTTTTAAATTTGAATCCGACCTGGTTCTGAACAGATACTACTGATATCATCATCTGGACACATTTAATCTTTTTGATATAACTTTGGGAAAATCAAACTATACCTGTGCCAACTACAAGTGCCTACCTTTTGAAACGGTTATAAAAGCCCGGTCAAATCTCTTTCGCTAGTGGTATCAGCCAATTACAGAAACAAGTGACCATTGAATTAACACATAGAACTTGAAAGCTTTTGCACTCTGATGTAGAATGCTCTCCGGAAAAGAAATATGTCAGACCTTAATTTGCAATTTCACAGGGAGTCACCCGAGTTCTGGGCAAACAATAGGCTTTAACTCAATGGAAGCACAATGGCATTGTAAATGTTAAAATGTGTTGTTAAATGTCACAGTTCTTCCTCAACATTTGTGTAAATGCTATCCAGACAGAACTATGAATGAAGAACAAATGTTCAGACTAAGTTTTATTTTAAACTTGCCACAATAGGCAACTCCTGCGCCTTTTTTCTTCATAGATGAGAATTGAGGATTTGCATTAACCCCAAACACTGCTCCAGTATCTAAGTGATAGTGAAAGGAGTGAAGGGAGAGCCATGAAAACCAGAGCTGTGGAAGAGCAGCCACAAAAGGCAGATAAACCTAACACCACAGAGAGGTGAGCCAACTGTTCCAAGTCTCACACAAGGGGAGGAAGAAAAAGGGAGGGGGCGGAGAAGATAATTTAGCATTTGTGTAAGCTGTTTATCAAATTATTAACTGCACAGATGTTTCTGACTAGCTAGGGGCTGAACATGGGCTCTGCCAGGCAAGGGAACAAAGGTCTGAAGGATTCAACGGAGATGTGCACTGAATATCAATTTAATTTACTAGCTGTTAATTCTCATGCAAATTGTGACCTCTGTTAGGGCATATCAATGGCCATACACATTGTATGTCTTCAGAGGAGCGGCAGGCAGAAACACTGTATAAAACTACAAATAGGGAAAATAATATTTTCAGCTTAGCTATTCATGTAGTAAGATTTGAAAAATGTATGCATGGCACTTTTTAGTTTTTACTGATAAACACTTGTAAAGGCTATACCTACTCTATCATCAAAACCGTTTTTGTTTTGCACCATTGGGGCTGTAAACATTTCATGAAGGAACTTCTGTAGATAACTCAATGTAGAGTTAAAATGAATGCTGTTCAAGAAACGTGAAGATAAGAATACACTGTGGAAGAGGAGAGAGGATCATTTATAAGCCCTAAAAAATGCTGTGCACTTATCTAAGCAAAATTACTTAAATGACACTCACCGATATGTATTACCTTAATTAGAGTGCCTTTACTTTTGATGCCATATCACTCACGGTGCCAGCATCTTGATGAGTTTTCCACCTGATACACAGAGTAAATGAGAGCATAAACTGTTACATAAACTGTGGTTGTGAAAGTTGTTTATATTGTGAACCATAATCTGCTGGAAAAAATTAATGCATGGTATGACATCCAACAAAGGTTGATCAACCTCAGCTGAGCTCAGCTAGAACGGCAATGTTGCAAGTCCCATTTTCTTCTTTCAGCTCTCCAAAGCACAAACAAAAAGCCCGGCAACAATATCAATTATACATGCAGGAGGCAAACAAGGGGATTTATTTCACAACAAATAGCCTCATAGAGAGATGCTGAATAGGGTAGATTAGCATTAGAAAAGGACAACAAAACTCCCCAGTTCAACAGCTAAAGAGCAATTTGATGGGACTGGAATTGGGGAAATTGCTTGATTAGGGCGTGCATTTGGATGAGGCTGTCAATTTCAGAATCCCAGCAAGGGTGTGTAGTGTTGTGGCTTTGACAAAATGACATGCTGCTGCTGTCAAAAGATGACATTATAAGAACTGTCAGTGGTGAACTTTGATAATGCAAGACAAGATCAAGGGATGATACAGGATCCATCTGGGTAAATGAGACATCAATGTGGATCTGATAGAGATGAGGAAGCTTATCAAATGAAGACAAATGCATAATTTTAATGGCTGGTATTTAGCCCATTAAGGTTACAGACACGTTTTTGTCAGCATGGTGGAGTCCTCTGAGCTATGAGGTCCTATTGAACCCTGAAGGCATCATTTATACATCATTTTAATCTACCCTGGTAAATGAAATACGACATTTAGCCTACGCACAGGCAAGACCGTTAAAACTTATATCTGGTTTTACACTTTCTAAAATGGGAGTACAGGTGTATATTTCAGTAAATATTAAAGAGTTACTGTACTATAGGTTTTCTTACCCGACACTTAATAGCACTTTTGTGACAGCAGGACCTCTTTTTTGTCGTAAACAGCATAACCTTACCATCTACCAGCAATATCAGACGTGCTCGCGCCCATACTCGCACCACGTGCTCTGTGTTTATCAGCAAAGATTTCTGGGAAACGGTGCTCATGGTAACCAATGTAAACAACGGCCATCCTCCTCCTCCTCTTCCCGGCTCTGCAGCAGCGCCAATTCGGGAGAAAATGGAAAACATGTCTCGCAGCGAGGAGCAGTATTATGAGAAGATAACATCGATTCAGCTAAGCATGCATAAAAGGTGAGGTTTTCCTTATTTGTTGTTAACAGAACACGGCTTGGTGGAGACCGCGGACTGGAGTTGTGCTCTCTGCTGCCCGGTAGAATCCTCCTGCAGCCTCCCACAGGGAGATAACAGGCTAGCTACTTAGCTAACAAGCGACGTCAGGGCAGACAGAGATGCAATATACCTTGTTTGTTTCTTTAGCCTGTTTAGTTTTGACGCTACAGTTAGCTAACAGCAGTACTGTTGCGGTTGTTCTTGCATGTATATGAATGGAAAGCTAACCTGACATAACTGTAACGTTAGCGTCCGCGTATTAGCCAAAGTTCCCATGAAGCTAATGTTCGTGTTTTTTTGTATGCAAGTTAGTTAGCTAAGTCGTATATCAATATTAGCACACGCATGTGGCTGATAGTATGCAGCTCTTTGGATATCACATTAGCATACGCATTACAGTTTGTGAGTGAGTAACTATGTAAGTACCGTTAATATTGCTGATAATTAGCCATCAATCAGCCGAGTAAACCACGGAGCTGCTGCAGTGTCTGTGTGGCTGACAGTTCCCCTGACTTGTGTGTGCAGGGAGAAACAGAGGCTGGAGCTGGAGAGGGAACTGTTTGTTTACTCCAGATCTGATAAAAGAATGTAAGTTATACACATTACTGTATATAAAAAAAGAGATTTCCTTACCTTGTTCTTATACCTTGACTTAAGCTGTAACTTTGATGTACAATATATTTAATTAGAAAGGCCTCACTATATAGCTACAAGTCGTTATTTCATATACAATTAGCAATGCAAATGCAAATCAGTATACATTCTGTATATACTGTTTATATGCATAGTCATGTAAGTTTTTTCATTTGGGGAAAAAAGACAAAGGCCCTGGCATTTGTGCTCATCTCTTTTTTTCTTCTGTAAAGTGTGTTACAAGCACAGTGTACATTTGGATGCAAGATGAACAGCCTGTTTTCACTGTAATTTGATTCTCAGAATTTTTAACAGTTCAAAACCCAGCTGATACGAGAGTTGAGAATAAGATTTAAATTTAAAACATATTGTGCTTAACCTTTTCTTGTGAAAAGTCAAGCTCTTATTTTTTTGACAATGCTCCTTGATAATATTTCTTTGGAATAACAGTTCTCCATTGCCTTCAGCTCACAGATAAAGTATTCCAAACTGCACAGTTATCTCAAGGAAATCTGTGACAGGGAAGCACGAGCGAAAATGAGAAACCTTGAGCTTTTGAGAGATGTGGAGTGCATAGAAATTAGCATGAAGGAATATAGTCCTGACCATGGCTCGCTGCAACAACAAAAGGTATTGCACACACACACACACACACACACACACACACACATACACACACACAAACATACACACGCACACACGGGCACATACACTAAAATTGTTTAGCGGAGTATTTTTTCTCATAATGGAGTTTTTATTAAAAGCAATCTTAACAAAGATCCTGTCCATGAGTTTTATCCAGATTTAGACAATTGTACTTTTTTCTTAAATACAGTATTATTTTGTTTAATTTAATAATCAATTATTCATTTGAATACTGTGTGTTTATAAAAATACTACCAAATATAAAGGGAACAATAAACTCACAGACCTACAATTTGATTAAACATTTGCCTTAATGCTGTGCTGTAATAGAAGTAGAAATATTTGCTTGCAATTGCTTGATGTGACAATAGTAAACACTCAAACTGTGCAATTTATCACGACAAGCAAATGAACGAGGGAGAAAACAATGAGCCAGTCAGATTATCACTTAAAACTCAACGACAGTGCTTGACAGTTTAATATCAAATTAACAAAATTGGCTAATTATGACTCGCTGAGTTAATTGCCCAATATAGAGACTCTGAAGTGCTCCAGAGGTTTAGTCATTCTCTCCCCTCAAGCAGTTGGTTTATTTCCTCTTGATGCTTTATGAGTCCTACATGTTTGTTGTTATTTTGGTTGTCCTGTCGCTGTTTGTTTCCGTTGTATAAAGTCACACTTGTTTTTCTGGTTTAACTCATCAGAGTTTTTTGTGCAATGAAAAACGTACATTCTCAAATTGACTGTGAGTAAAGTGAAGATAAACATACACATCCTGACGTGCATACATTTATGACGATTTTTAGTGTAATCTGTATTAGTATTGTTTGTGCAAAACATAGTGGATAAATTAAACATTTTGAAAGCTTGCTTCTTAAACTGTCATTGTTTTGATGAAAAGGTCTGGCATGTTTGAGTTAATCCAAAGTGCCCTTAAAATGGCCATTGGGTTTTTTTAATTGGAGTTGGGATTAAGGCAGTTAGTCTGGCCGGTCAGATAAATGTTAAAGGCTGTCAGCAGCTACACAGAGGACACTCACTTGGGAAAACCCATTGTGATTGACTGTGGCGACTGTGATTGACTGATGCTTGACGCTGTCACTTCAGACCTTCTGCTTTTACACCACATACAGATAATATTCAACAACACTATCACATC
The DNA here is from genome assembly GCF_900634415.1 of Cottoperca gobio. Lineage (NCBI taxonomy): Eukaryota > Metazoa > Chordata > Actinopteri > Perciformes > Bovichtidae > Cottoperca > Cottoperca gobio. The sequence goes on along the minus strand of NC_041376.1, from coordinate 14,143,440 downwards.
GTAAAACAGGCAATTCATAGTGTTTGCATACGGTGTCATATTTCCTGTCACACGTCAGTTAAATATTATAACTATCACCTTTCTGTCATTTTTCTGCTCTTATCTTACTTTAATATTTGTGTATCATTCTGTCTTTACATCTCTTACAGGCTGACTTTCTCAAAAAGATTTCCACATTCATGGAAGCAAAGAAGAATATAGAGAAAGAGCCTGGCACAGCGAAGGTAAAGCTACTATGTGCAACATAAAGTGTATACTGTAAGAATAGCATTCATATTTGTACATCATGTACTTTACACACGTCACATCTTGTACTATGTCTTGTGTGGCCGCTGTTGTGTGTTTGTGTGTGTTTTTACACATTTTTTATGGTTCAAAAATGGCACTTGTTTTTTTTTTATGTTGGATCCTTCCTTTTTGAAATGTTTACAAGGTTTATGCAAATCTCAGTTCTATCAAGCTGTGTTTTCAGGTTTAGAATAACAAAGGAAAGTAGACATTATGCCTGGTAAATCTGTAGAGGAGTCTACATTTAAACTGTGTATCTGTAATAGCACAGGTGTCTAATCCTAGCTGGTGCATCTGTACAAGCGATGTAGTTCAAGTCCATAGCTGCTTTCTCCCTTCACTTAAAGCAGTTAAAGCTCTTTTAGATGAAATGTCTAAGACATCTCATAATAACTTGGAGCATGCTGTCTAGAGCAGTCACTTGTAACTGTGTGCAAAACCCCCGTCAGCTTGTCGATATTGTAATGAGCAAAATGGTACCGTCACTCCATTATGCATACAAGCCATTGGCTGGCAGTGTGCATGTCCCTCAGGCTGCAGCATTCATTAAGGGAAGCTTACCGGGCTGAAAGCTGGAGACAGATGATAACGGGATATGATTTTCATATTTAATACATTCCTTGGAAGAGCACACGCGTGCCGCAGATTGATAGAAGAATCAATTGCTACTTTAGTGAAACACTTTCTACTTTGCCCTGCAGCTACCGATGGAATCACTCAGCCAAGAAATTAACTTTTCCTCTTTTTTTACCTACTTTGTGGATCTGCTGGGCAGGCTGCATGGTTTACAGTGAATGTTATTAAGCAGCTAACTGTTTGGTATTTAAGACGCTTATCAGAAAAGAAACAGAAGCCATGCTTTTTGTTATTATGTTTGGAGGGAGGCTTTTTTTTTGCTTCGCTCCCCCTTGGTGACATTGCAGACATGAATCAAAACTTGTCTAAAGGATTTCTAATAAGATGAAAAGTTAAAACATTGATCCTGAGACATTTTTCTGAAAGCTGTTTCTAAAGAAGAATTCTAACCTTGGCCCAAATGAGCTACACTTATTTTAATTTGTTAAGTGGATAGTTAACATACTTGAGTTGAATTTCTTTCAAGATCAAAGCAGGAAATTTAAAGTATTTGAAAAAATCATTTTTTTGGGGTAATGGAAATTTGTCAATACATTTGCTAGATTTCTTTCCTCATATCTGCAGGTTGAAGCTGTGCAGAGACGGCACCAAGACAGCTCCCCCTCTCAACCAGTTAGGGATTTTACACAAGCACCAGCGGTAATTTTTATGGGCCGCCAGACCTCCAGAGGGTCTGACGCTGAAGCTGGCACCACAAGTGTACTCTCACACCAAGCATTGCATCGTTCACCCAATCGCAGCATGCACTCCCGCGAACGTCTACCAAGTGGCCTTTTGAAGGACTTCAGAGTTGGCGGAGAGGATGCCGCCAGCAACCGAGCACATTTATCAGATGACATTTCAGGCTCAAACGATTCCCCCGACGGCTGTAATTTGAGTGACAAACATGAAAGAACGATGGCGATGCTCCCATCTATCCGTGCCTTAACAGGCTCATCTGGCAATGTGCCTTTTGGAAGTGATGATGAACCAGAACCTTCACCTCTGGTGACCTTGACGGGGCCTGAGAAGAATGTGTTGCCCGGCAGCAGTAGACTCATGAAGGCTAAGAATTCCAAAGCAGAGCACACTGACTCTCGAGAGGTGGCTCATCAGACACCCATAAAGGAAGATGGAGAGAGAGCTCTCGGCCATTTCATGCCTCAAGCCACTTTTGGAGAAGAAGCTCAAGATATACCAGGTTTGCAGTGCTATTCCTAATGCTTATTACCTGTGAATATGTTTTTTATTGTCTTTACTGAAATGTGTTTACATTCAGGTAGATGTGAGAGCGTGAGCTCTGATGTGCAGCTGTCAGAGAGCAGTGCTAGTGACCTGTCCATATCCCTGACACAATCTGAGCTGGAAGAGGATCCGCCAGAGGGTTTGTCACCTGAGCAAAATGCCACTTCTGAAGGGAGTGATTATCCCGATCAGCACAGTCCTGAATCATCCCTATACTCACATGGGTGCGAGAACACACCACAGTTAAACTGTAAATCCTCAGCTCCAGCGGTGACCTTGGAAAGGTATAGTATGACTTGTGTACTTTGTTGTCTGGAATTTTCAAAGTGCGTCAGTGGAGAAAAACACCAACACTTCTTAAAACGTGCACGCCGCAGTCAGTATTTTTTTTTTGTTGCCAAGATTTGAGGCTAAGCAAGCTGAGAAAGAAGAATGTTCTGCACAGCCATGCTGAACCACAGAGGGCTGTTAATGATAGGAGCAGGTGAAGACAGCGTTACAGTCCTTGCCACCATCACATCAGAGGCTGACAGAGAGGATTGTGGGAGTCACGGTCCGTGCCACCGTGCCCTCTGTAGCTCAGCGGCAGCTGCGGTGGTGGCAGTGATGCATCTTATAGGGAGAGCTCAGGACCTGTCACCAACAATATTGCCATAATCCAAGATAATGCTGTAACAGAGCAATTTTCTGCTTGAGAGACCTCAGGAAGTCCCCAGTGGAGGAGGAAATTTGTGGCACCATAGAGTGTTCTGGAGGGTGGGCATGTGGACAGCACTTACAGCCACAAATCCTTAGCGTGATGATGGCCTCTGAGTTGAAGGATCATTTTGGATGGGGTTAGAGCCACAGAAAATCCCATGTGAATGTTTGCTCCCAGAGCCTCTGCATTCCCCCTACAATATACAGTCATTTATGGACAGGACCTCTTATGATCTTGAAGAATTAGAAAACTTTATTTGGTGTGTAATTTCTTTCTTTACCGTATTTTCAGGGACAGTCTCTGTATCTGTCTGTTGGTGTTGTTACATATATTATGTCCCATATGCTCACAATGATGTTGTTCAAAACATTATTTCTGAGCATTATCTGGTGTATTTTATAAAATTGTCCAAAAATGTATCAAAGGTTGAAGGATGTCATTTTCTCTGTGAAAGTATAGCATGTTTGTTTGTGCATGACTGTGTCTCTGTGTGGTCTACTAATACTGTTTATAGTGTGACCTCAAGAGGAACTGCAGTTAGCCTGCGCCGGGGAGATGATGGTGGGGGCCGCAGCTTTCATTGTTAACACGGAGGGCTTCTGTGTTTGAGGAGAAAACCAGAGGCTTTGGTGTAAAGCTCAGAGAGCAGCCAGTCTCTCTCTCTGTCTGTCTGTCTGTCTGTCTGTCTGTCTCTCTCTCTCTCTCTCTCTCTCTCTCTCTCTCTCTCTCTCTCTCTCTTTCTCTCTCTCTCTGTGTCTCTGTATCTCCCTCTACCTCTCTCTCTTACTTGTCTGTCTGTCTGTCTGTCTGTCTCTGTCTCTGTATCTCCCTCTCCGTCTCTCTCTTACCTCTCTGTGTGTATCTCTCTCTCTCTCTCTCTCTCTCTCTCTCTCTCTCTCTCTCTCTCTCTCTCTTTCTCTCTCTCTCTGTGTCTCTGTATCTCCCTCTACCTCTCTCTCTTACTTGTCTGTCTGTCTGTCTCTGTTCTCCCTCTACCGTCTCTCATCTTACTTCTGTGTGTGTCTTCTATCTACTGCTCTCTGTTACTGTACCCTCGAATCTTTAAATCTATACTCTCATCTCTATCTCTGTGTCTATCTCTAAGTAAGCCTTCTCTCTATATCTCTCTCGCTATTCTACTCTCTTCCTTGTCTGTATACTCTCTCTATCTCTCTCTCTCTCTCTCTCTCTCTCTCTCTCTCTCTCTCTCTCTCTCTCTCTCTCTCTCTTATCCTCTCTCTCTCTCTCTCTCTCTCTCTCTCTCTCATCTCTCTCTGTGTATCTCTCTCTCTCTCTGTCTCTCTGTCTCCCTCTTACCTGTCTCTCTCTCTCTCTCTCTCTCTCTCTCTCTCTCTCTCTCTCTCTCTCTCTCTCTCTGTGTGTATCTCTCTCTCTCTCTCTCTCTCTCTCTGTCTCTCTGTCTCCCTCTTACCTGTCTCTCTCTCTCTATTTCTTAAGGTTAGAGTTTATATGGCTCCCTCCATTCAGCTCACAGTCAGGAAAAACAAGACTGTGCAATTCATTAGATTATCCCATTATATTTCTCCTCCAGCATGGCTGGGGTGAGTGAGGGTACACGACTGAAATATCCTCCAGGTTTTTTCTCCCAGACTCCTCATAATGGCCTCCCTGTGTCCTGCTCTCAAATACGTTGTCCATGAACTGCACGATGGTACTGCCTCATTGGTGACACGGCACGGCATACAATTTAAGATGAGTTCTTCAAAATCCAATACAAGTCTAGAGGTAGAATGTAAAATGTATAGGCTTAAAAATGATTTAAAAGTTTTGCAATATCATTAGAGCATTACGCTTTGTTTGTGCATACATTTCTCAGTTGTCTTCTCTGGTTATATGGAGCCCCAGTGTACTTTGTAGACTCTGTGCTCACCAAATTTAGTGTGGCAACCCAACGCTCAATGTGTTGTTATTATACGTGGTATATTTTCCCATTCCTTTGTCTGTTGTATTTGCTGTCTGCCAGCACGGTGAGATTCCTCTGACACCAATCATTCAACAATGAGACCATTCCGTGTGGTAAATCACACCGGAGCCAATACTGTACACTGTAGAGCAATATCGCTGCAGAGAGGCTGACCTCTTCCTCCTAGCTAACAATACGCGCTCCTGATGATGTCGACATGCGGACAACAGCAGCATCTAAAGCGAGGTCGGAGACCTTGACATGAAAGCTGGCACAATACAATGAGAGAGAGAGAGGTTTGCAGAAAAACACAACTAATTCACTTTCTCCCTCTCTAAAGGTCTCTTTTTGAAGAGCGTTGACAAATAAAGTGGAAAGAGAAAGATGACTATTTCAAGGCCCACGCTGACGATAAGGGAGAGAAAAAAAAAAGATAGCTTTTGCCTATGCTACTTCAGTCACACTGAAGAGGACTTAGCACAGACGGATTGCACACTACAGAATGTCATGGATATAATTCAAGCTGCCAGCTTAATCAGGATGTTACCAGGAAACAACCTGCAAAAAAGAGGGAGCAATTGTTTGCTGACCCCTAACCCAGGTGCCCATTACAGATTGTCATAAATTCTTTTTGGCCCCTTTTATGTTAGGGGGGCTCAGGATCTCTCGGCTTGGGGTTTCATGGCACAATTCAATGAGGGCCACCCAGAGCTTAATGCTCAAGAAAGAGATGGATTCCCAATATCCACATGCATTACGCATCCATTTCTCATTTTGCAGACGCACACAGGCCCAGATTAAAGTGTAAATCTCTCACCAAAAGAAATCATCTCGAGGCCCCCCCCCTTCTTTGGGAACCTTTTTCCTTGCATTTCTTTTTTTTAAATGTGAGATGGTGGTAGTAGTATTGTTACAGAGTTGTTAATATTTTCTTTAGTTCCTTTTGATAATCATTACTTATGTATTATTTTGCCATTTAACCGTTTAAAGTTGATTCTAAAGTTTTACTTCAACAGGAAGCAGCTAATTCTACAAGCTCGAGCTGTGAATGCCAGGTTTCATATACAGCCTGTCCTTACATGTGCGCACAGACAACCTTTGAATAGTTGAAGTCCTGTTATGTACCATTCTAATGATCTGATTCCTCCAGCAGTCCTTGAGTACCTCAAGGAAATTGCCCTGAAAGACGCATCTCAGATTTCTTTATCAAATTGCATCTTTCTTTTTCTTTTTCTTTTTAGCAAATAGCAAGCCTATCGATCACATGGCCTCCTCCATCTTTATTTCCTTTTACTACATTAATGGGTCACATGTATTTAGTCTCTCCCAGGAAGGACTCTTCAATCTGCTACACAACATCGAAGGACGACTCCTTGGTGAACAGACACGTGTGTACGTCGATGCTTCGATTGATGGAAGACAACTCAACAGAATTATCCGGTATACCCTTCCTGTCTTTCCACAGACTTTACAATCTTATAGCTCCCCGTCTAAATTAAATGCTGTGTTTATTTATTTAACGGCCATGGAGCAGTTTGTGCAGATGAGGAAAACATATTATCCTTCTGCCGAGGGCTCTCACTTTAGATGAAGTGTCATCACTAACATGCACACGTCTTTATTTCTGAGGGGTTTTCAAACACATGGGATTGTTATAGTAACCACCCTGTTGAATTGTTAGTGGGAGTCAGGGAGATGGAGGATGGCGAACGTGTTTCATTAGACCGGGCTTATTTTTCATAAGCCTTTTATATTTCATAGCGTGATTAATTTACCATAATTGGAGTTCTTGTTGCAAAGTACGGATAAATGTCTGGCAAATGAAAGCTTTCTCACTCTTTTTAAACCCAGTTTATCCCCATCAGTGCAAACACGAGTGTTGTAAATGATGTCAACAGCATCTTCAATAGTAAAAGAGAGTGGCCATCTTGTGTTATGACCCACAGTGTCTAGTCTTCATGTGATATTATGTGAGTTTGCATGTGCATTGATGTGTATGATCATACTTGCTTACTGTGTGTGAAGTGTGAGCAGCTGTTGGATGTACTCTGTGTGCTCCTGACCCGAGCCCAGAGCTCCATGGCAATAGCTTACTGCTCTCTATATATTGGACAGCCTTTGTAACGGCGGCGCGAGCGTGAATGACGAGGACCTTAAAGCATGTGGAGCAGTCATCCTTCATGAGCTTCAGAGGTTGTCATGGAGCACAGCAAAGGGCTGCCTGCTACCACAGGATATAGTGAGTGCTCACCAGTCCAGCACTGAGCCAAATGAAATAAGGTAAGGCCTCCTGGTTTCTCTGGGAATCCAACACCAAAGACTGATGCCAGTGTTTTTGTTTTATTTACTCTGTAGTTGTGTTTATTTGTTCCTTTTTTCTTCTTCTTCAGCAGCTTAATGAAACTCGTAATTGTGGAGTTGTAAAAAGATTAGTGAAGTTTGATCATTTTTGTAAAGTTGTACTGCTCGGGTAGTGTTGTATTTCCACTTCTCACAACTTTGCGTTAAGTTACATTTGTAACAAACTGCAACTTCTTAGATGCCAGGAAAAAACACACAAAAAATGAATAAACTAATATAGTGTGCAAAAGCAGGGATTCTGCGGGTCCTTAAAAAATCTTAAATCCAATAATCTGAAATGTGTTTAGTTTGATAGGATTACTTACTCTGACATTGTTTTTATAAAGTTGCATTAACTTCAGTCTCTTTGGGAAACATTTGTATTGATCCCTCTGTAACAAAAGTACAAAAAGAAAACAACATGGAACCAAAAGCCGCTGATGCCAACTGTGCAGCCCGGTCAGAGTATTAGCACACTCAGCTAGTGTGTCGCCATGTGGTATGTGGGCCAACGTGGCGTCTCCTCTCATCAAAAAAACAAACAAATATCAGTCATATAAATGCCCTGAAGACAAAGGTGAGCTGTTCTGACATCACTCATTTATTTACTTTGCAAGTAATTCATGGATTTTGCTTCATATTTTCTTTTGCCAGAATGGATGTAAAGGTCTTAGGTCTAACATTGGATTCATAATGGCTTTAAAAGAAGGTCTTAACTTACATTTAGTTTGTTGGAACCTGCAGAAACCCTGCTTTGTGTTTGCATTTCTACTCCCCTAATACGAGGTGCTGTAATAGTAATTCAGTTCATAGAGACGGAGAACAGACTTACAGTAGAAGTGAATTCTACTTTTCAGACAAAGAGTGGAAAGCTGCCTGTGCATTTATTATTATTTCTTTGGACCTGACAATGGGGGAGAGGGTACACACTTAACAACAGCCGCTGAGATATCACACGCTCCCATTCGATACAGTCTCCCTTGTCCACAAATATAAAGGTCATCTTCGGTGGCACCTCGTGCGGTAACACCGCACGGGTGAATGTCATGAGTAAATTAAAATGCCCTATCTGTGACTTCCAGTCCTTTGGATAATGAGTAGTTATACTCTGAGCCAAATCCATGTTCTGCTTCACTACTCTATTGATTTCACTGAGACCTCCCCTGCTATGCACTCAATCCAAAGAAACACATCTAGCAGTGTCCCTCTCTTTCCTCTGGAGATGCCTATTGGCTCTTTGACCTTTTCATCGAGCTTTCAACCAGGTGCTATGTTGCTGTCTATTCAGTGTTAACTGTATCTCTGCTAAAGTGTTCAAATGGATTAGCAAGCAGCCTTTTGTGAATGCTTGATGAAAAAAAATAGTGTGAAAAATGTATCCTGATTTCTTCACATAACGGTCCAAACTTGTAAGCGAACTGAATTTGTCTTGATATTTGAATAATCTTTCACTGTGAGGAGGTTTAATTGTATCTTATTTACAGATGCCCCAATGTGTATTCAATAAGAAAGCCTCTCTTTTCTCTCCCACCACCCCCACCCTCACCACAGCACCAGCCTCCCTCCTGATGCCGCTCGGCTGTGGGATCGCTGGTTCAAGCACGCCCTTCTACTGAAGGAGCACCGTGTCCTCAGCACTGAGCGCTTGGTCCAGCTGTTCACGCCGCTGCTGCTGGAGCGCCATGCCACCTACAGCCACCAGGTAGCGTTGGAGGCGCATACACTGCCACTACTACACACAAATAGAAGGTCATACACTTCAATGCACTTGCACACACTCCAAAAAGCAAGCAGGACTAACACACGCACGTATGACTACAGGAGTAAAATGCATCCTTTTTTCTCTTCTTTCCCAAAAGGCTTGTGTTTTTGTTTCTTTGCAAGTTTGTATTTTTTTAGAAGAGCGCTGCAGTTGGTACTGAGTGCCCTCTTTGTGTCTGGCGTTTGAAACCAAGCCCTGGCTGCCGACTCATCAGATTGCTCCACACGTTGACCTAGACAGAAGGGGAACCCTGACCCATGCACTAATCGCAAATTACAGCCTCTGCTTGGCTTCTTTCATCTCATGTGGCGTATTCATCTGAGAAACACTTGCTTTTAATTTGGCATTAGCCAAAAGTATAGCCATCAGCTGTGTCCGATTTGAATGAAGGAGCCATTTGGAACCTTCTCCACAACTGACAAGATTATTTAAAATGTCCCACTCATTGACCTTGTGCAGATCATGCTCAACTAAACAAAGAAATAAATTACAATTAATATTCACACTTAGAACCCAAAGATAATGTCAAGAGATCTGAAAATGAACCATTCTATCTGCAGGAATTGTCATGTATTCTTGCAGGTTTTTTATGTAATATTTTTGCAGACTCATCTTGTCGGGGTCCTTGTGACTCGGAGATCTTGCTCCAGTATCCCCGACGCAATAAGAGAGGGAAAGAGGGAGACTATAGAGCCTCTTGAAAAATATGAACTGACAAAAGGAAGAGAGGCACTGCCATCTACATCATTGTGTCCAAGTGCATCAGGAAAAGCCCGAGTGAAAATCTTTCTCCCCCTTTATCTCTCTCACTCCATCTACTCTATCTATTTCTCTCTCCCTCCCTCGATTTCTCCTTCTCTCCCTTTATTTCTCTCTCTCTCTCTGCTCTCTTTCTGTCCTCACATACAACAGCTTATTCTCCTCACACAAGAGCAAACAGAAATTTCCATTCACGTAATGCCACACAGCCTGGCTACTCCGACAAATGGGAGCATGCAGCTCGCATGCACACACTCAAAGAGGCCCTTTGAATATTCAAGTGCTAACAGTTGCATTCATTGATATTTAAAATGCAGTGGGTCTGCGAGAGCCCTCAACCCACGGTACATTTGACTAAATCTAAAAAATGAACAAAGACGGATATCGGGGACAAGGATCAAGACAGTTTTTATTGTGCAGAAACATCAAATACCAAGTGGCAAGCTCAGATTGGCATGTGTTTGCCTCTCTTCCCCTCGAAAAAAAAAATGAAAGCATGTACATTGTCAATCTTCACTGCGACCTACTGATAACAACTTACAATGCACTTAAAGTTTGTCACTGTCAAAATCCTCCTGATCATCCCCTTCCTATTAGTGCTCATTAAAAGTTGCAAATGGCCATCTGAGGCTGAGAGGCAGTCTTTGATCACAAAAGAGAGATGATGATGGCAGGATTTGATATGGGGGAGGGAAAAAGGAGAGAAAGGAAATCGGTGTGTGGCATCTCCATGCTCCTCATCTCTCGGAACAGCTCCTCTTAATTGTGTATCCTCATCTCCCCACAGATAAAAAAAAAAAAATGAGCTGGAGAGGGAGGAAGAGAGCAGTTTGTCTCAATTCTCTTAGCCAAGAGGGGAGATATCTGGAACGTGTTGCACATTAACGCCAGGGTGATTGCATTCTTTAGGCGCTTCTCTAATCTCATGGATGAGAAGAGAGGGAGAGAGAGGGGGGGGGGGGGGGGGGGGGGAGTGTGATTGAGAAGAAGAGCGGGAGCGAAAGTGTGCGAAATAATCTTTTTTTAGTTAAACGAGTGAGAGAATTTGAAGTTATTTTCTCTCTTGGCGTTTGAACATGCGCTACAGCTGCACCTCTGTGCGAGCAGCCATGGCCAAAGTAAATGACTTGGCTAATCGGCGAGAGTTCAATTTGACACTTCCTTCACAAAATGGGAACAATTAAGAGTGTGGTTTTAATTTGTGCTGCTCACAGGCCAAAGTGCTGCTGAGGACACTTGTGTCCCGGTCCAGTGAGGAGTGCCCCTCAGCGGAGGACGAGAGTGACTTGTCTTCTTCGTGTGGTCGTCCTTCTCCCCTGGCCGACGGTGAGGAGAAGCCCGCCAGGCCGGTACAGAAGCAACCGATCCAAGGTTACTGAAACGTATTAGTATTACCATATTAAACTATGATATTTGAATGCTGAACTATATTTACTTGTTATGGAGGAATGGCTTTTATAACAATCAAGAAGTCTCCCTTCTGTAAGTGTTTTGTCACAGTTACAGCCAGTAGATCCCCACAAATGTCCAAAACCTTCCACACTGAGATACATCTGTCTTTGCCCTGCAATATAAAACAAGACCATTAACAGGAACAGATGTAGACTGCTGCTATTTTTGTGCAAACCACCTCTGCAGAGAACTAAAACTTTTATGAAAGAAATCAATTTCACCATAGAGCTTTTTTTATTAATCCCTCACAGCTCAGTTTTCCTCCAGGCTTCTATTCAGAGCTAAAGAAAGACCCCCCATTCCCATTTCTACCCCGAGACTCCCTTCCTCCCTGCCACTGCTTCTCACTATGCGCTTCTCTTTCTTACAGAACTACAAAGTACTGAAGAGGAGAGCCAGGACGAAAGCCCTGTGGAAAGTGTTCCTATTAGAGGTAAAAAGGCATCGCCGGTGCCCCAGCATTCACACTGTCCTTATGTTGTGGTTTGTTTTCCTCCCACTGCAGTGAATAATGGGCTCTTTTACCCAATGGTTGAGGCAGGATGATCAAGGTGAATTCAGGGTCAAAGTCCCACCTGAAGAGCTGTGCTAGTTATCTCTAATTATCTCCGAGAAAACACTAGCCATGTTTTCAGCCTGGTCTGAGGCATTCTGGCAAAATTGATAATTCGCTGGCCCGGCATAATGCAGCTGCTTTAATTGTCAGGCCGCCAGGGTGGGAAGCGCAAGAGATCTGTCATCGGTTCTCATTATCTTCTAAAAAATGTCCTGAAAAGGCTAGACTTGAAAAAAATACTAGATGTGAAGGCATCCTGGAAGCAGTTGTGCCCATCCCCAAGCTGCACCTCTGAAATGTAAAGCAATCCTATATTACCTTTGGCTATCAGATATCCCACGGGGTGTTTCATGTGTCTGCATCCCTAAGGTGCACAGCCAGAAAAATGAGTCCAGTTTCCAATCGCTACACTTAATCAAAGGAGCCATCACCAGTAAAAAGAAAAAAGAAAACATGACTAAAGATTTTGAAAGGAAAGGGGTTTGCTGTGGTGAATGACATCAATGTCACAATCAAAAACCATGACCTTGGAACTGATAGTAATTGCCTAGACATGCGTGTCTGTATAGCTAATGGTTGTTTTGTGAGACTACATGTAAAGGCAATGCCTGTATAAGTGCTGTGGGTGGAATAATAACAAAATATCATATGGTTTTTAGAACATCATTAAAAGTGCTACTTTTATTATATAGCCGAGAAATAATGTCAGCACTAGTCATACAAGATCACAATTTTTGCTCTCTTTGATTTGATAAGTGTGTTTTTGTCAACCACATCATTGAGACAACAGCCCATCATTTATTATGTACTTCTGCTCTGTTAGATTTTTTTTTTGCCAGCTCCTCTCAAATATGATACCTACTTTAGTGCCGGAAAGTAATTACGAGTGTTTTTAAAACAGAAAATCAATCATTGCCCTTCCTGGTAGGGGGTGTTGAGATAATGTGAGACGCTGATTGCTGTCTCATGGAAACTGTTGCTACACACCGTAGGCTAGAATCAACAGCTTAGCTGATTGAGCACGGTGTTTTCACCCACTCTGCTCAGCAGTGAGACCAAAAGACTCAGCTACTGAAGCGTGTTGTCTCATCAAACACTGAAACCTCTGAAAGTTGGAAACCTGGGTTTTAAGCAAATATTTGACAGTGACTTTGTGTGTGTGTGTGTGTGTGTGTGTGTATGTGTGTGTGTGTCTCTGAACAGAAACAAAAGCATATCAGTTACTTAAACAATCAGCCATGCAGGAAAGGCTGCAGAGTTCTGAAGAGGAGGAGGAGGAGGACGATGGCCTCTCAGGTAAGAGATGCAGCCCACTCTACCAGGCAAGTAGCGAGCAACAGGAGCCTAATCATTGGTCAACACTGACCATATGTTCTCACAACAGAACGTCCATGTGAAGTCTAGGTTTCCTCAACCTAATTTAGTCTCATTTAGCAATCAAAGACATCAACATATAACATCAATATTCTCATATAACAGTGTGCACATATCAAGAGATCAACACCAAAGTTGAGTTAGCCCATCCTTAGCCCCTCATAAGCATCACCATAAGTTTCTATATTAATATGCATTGTAGATTAGCTTGTGATGAGATGTCCAAATCAAATGGTTTTATCTGGCCCTGTTTGCTCTTTTAAGGAATAAATCATGGCCATGAAGAGGACCTGGGGAGGGCCAAACGCTCCTCACATCAAGACCCTTACCCTCGGTAAGAACATTGTTATTATTCAACGGGCCACAGGAAATGGGCCACCAGACACCAAAGTGGTTGATGTACATTTGCATGGCCGCTCTCATAATTCCCTGTTCATTTCCATAAGATCAAGGGGGCGCCACCCATTAACTCGCCTACAAAGACAAAAGGCCTCTAAAGCCCCTCTCACTCACTGTTTGCTGGGTTCAGCCAGGTTTGAGAAATCAAAAACAAAAAAAAACCGCAACCACAAAAAAAATGAATTGGGAGTCATAATCTCGCCGTCTTCAGGCGTGTTGTCAGAAAGCATACAGATCATGTCAAGAAGAGAATCAGGGACAACTGTTTGGGAAGAAGGAGACTTAAGTGTTGACAAGGACAAATGTCCTTTCATTTTTCACCCTTGAAAGGCATTTAGGCTGCTCAAATCAGAGCCCTAAGTGGGTTCGAAGAGAAGATCTAATGATAAATGGCTTGGTGGAAGGCAGCTAACACCATCGCGGTTACATTTGAATATCAACACGACTTCATCAAATCTGCAATTGCATGTCGGATCCTCAGAGCACCTCTTCACTGCAAACCCATTTGGGCTTTAGTAATGGCTGGGTAAACGTTATGAGGAATAATCTTCTCTGATTTCATGTGATTACTGGGCACCACGCTGACACAAGGGCTGAAGTCTGTATCTCCCTGGCCTGGCAAGCAGGCTGCCCCCGTCTGCCTATTAGCCCAGGGAAGGGCCTAATGGGATGGCTCTATTGTGGTCCTCATAGCTGCTGATGTCTGCCACTGCCAGCCCCAGTGACCACACTCTTTAATAAACATGAGCCAATTTCGGGGCCCAGACCCTCTCAGATGGTGGCTGCCCTCCTGTCATGAGCATGGGAAGCCCGCAATATTTGTGATTAAACAAAATTTGCAGAACAAAACATTAGACAGAAACACAGAATGACGTGAGCAGTGATGAGACGGAAGTCGTGTACATAAGCAAAATTGGACAAATGGGTAGTAATGCATGCCTGACACTGTAATCTCACCTGGGTTACGAAGGACATGAGCTACCATGACCATAATCCTTTCGTTGGTCATACAACGCTTCTCCTGCACGCTTAGATTTAAGCATTCCACTTACAACAGTCACTTCTTGCGCTTTATTGCTTCCACAAGTGGTCTGCAAGCCCTGCACTTAAGCGGAAGCATAACACTGCAGCATGCTCTTGCCCTGCTTCTCTCTTTTCTCTCTGTGTCTCTCGCTCTCTTGCCCTTTCTGCATCTATTTGCCCCTTCTACCTCTCTGTCTTCCTGTATTTTCCTCTCCCTCCTCGTCTCCATCCCACTTGTTAATTATTTGCTTTATTTTGTCAGCGAGCTGATGAGTGACATCAAAAGGAGGATGGAGCTGGACTCAAAATACAAAAATGGCTTCCTCTCTGTTGTCTTAGACAATAATTATGATTTGCCAGTTAAGCCTGGACTACAGCAGAGGGATTGTAGTTTAAAGCAGAGGCTTTGGTGCAAAAAATGCATTTATAGCCCTTTGTGAGGCTCCTCATTATGTGTGGGCCCGATTCATTAAGTAATTGGTTTGCAGTTGTTTACATGAGTATTAAGGCCTTCTATTCAGGGCCTTTGAGAGATACATTGTGCAAATGTTGCATGTTATGAATGCAGAATGAGAGGCGGGGGGCCAGTCCTATTGGCCAAACACTGCACTCGGCTGAAAAGCGAGAGAAAAGCACTGGGTGCTGCTTTGCATAGCAATGACTAGGGCCTTAATAAGCTTTACAGATTAAATACATGCAGTCTATACAAGATGCAAAGAGATACTCTTAACACATTTATATGTGCTCATTTCACTATTATGGCGTTGGAGAGAATTGAGGTCTTTCATATTCTTTTCTCTCTCCCTCTCTTCCTTGCTCTCTCCCACACAGTGTTTTTCAGTTAGATACTTTTATAGAATGTGCTGTTTATTGTATTATAACTCGTGGGGAAGCGACTGATTTGTCCATTAGAAATCTTTTGCTGTCTTTGTGAATGGCAAAGTAAAATCACTTTGTGGTTGAGTGGGGATGAAAGGAATAATGCACGAAGGAGTGAGTCTTAATAAGCAGCTGCACTCCATGTAAAGACCACTTGTTCCCCTTTTGTATGCGAGTGCATGCCACTGCTTCCTCTCATGCAAAGAATCATTGTGCTCCTTTCTACTGTAGGCATTTCAGATGCCACTCCTTTCTTGTTTTTATTTTGGGGTTTTTAATACCTTTCTATCCTCCCCCTCCGTTTTAGATCCTAAAAAATGCTTACACACACACACACACACACACACACACACAACAAAATCCTCCAGCCATCAGCCAGTGTGATGATTGTTGTGCCTAGTGCCTGCTTGACAAAAACCTTGACTCAACAATTAGTGGTTTACAGCTTTGCCTTGGACAACAGGATGTGTTCAAGCATTCGACCTCAAATCACTCAGAATGTCAAAACCAGAAGCTCTCTCTCTCTCTCTCTCTCTCTCTCTCTCTCTCTCTCTCTCTCTCCTGCTCTCTGTCTTTCTTTCGCTCTCTTTTCTCTCCCGCTCTCTCTTGCTCTCTCTCTCTCTTTCTCTCTCTCTCTCTTTCTCTCTCTCTTTCTCTCTCTCTCCCGCTCTCGCTCTCTCTCTCTCACACTCTTCTTGCTCTCTCCTCTTTCTCTTCTCTCTTCTCTCTTTCTCTTCCTCTCTCTTCCTCTCCCTCCTTCTCGCTCTCTCTGCTCTCTTGCTCTTGCTCTCTGTCCTTTTCTCTCTCTCCATTCTCTCCTCTCATTGCGCATCCTTGCTCCTTGCTCTCTGTCTTTTCTCTCTCTCTCTTCTCCTTCTCCTCTCTCTCTCTCCTCTCTCTCACTTCTCTCTCTCTCTCCTCTCATCTCTCTCTGTCTCTCTCTCGACGTCTCTCTCTCTCTCTCTCTCTCTCTCTCTCTCTCTCTCTCTCTCTCTCTCTCTCATATGGGGAGGTGATGTGTGTGGATCTCTGAAAGCTCACTGGGAGGAGGGATGGAGGGGTGAGAGGAACATGAGCTGAGAGAGAGAAAGGACTTGGGGGGGAGGAGACGTAGAAAGAGAGAGCAGGAGATAGAGGGAGACAGAGAGACAGTAACGGACAAAGAGGTAGTGGAAGATGTAATACTCTTCTAAATGAAGGGGAAACGCGTATTAACAATTTAAACAGACATTATCATAAGAGCAGAAGCTGCTTGTGGCAGCATTGAGTCTGTGCATGTTTTCTTTTTTATTTAATATTTGACAATATATTTGTTAAAATCCTTCAGTTTAGACCAAATAATAAGATTACAGGGCAAAACAACAGTGGCTATAGAGGAAGACGGCATTTAGGGACTCCAGCCAGAGGAGGTCACTGTCCTACATAAGCTACCTCAAACCAGTAACGAACGCCCGATGGCCCCTATAAGATAATAAGTTGGCTTTCAAACCCTTCCTCTGCTTGATTTGTTTATTTTAATATTGTTGGTATAATTTATTGTTTTTAATTATGTATGTACTCTTAAGCCTGATAGAGGCACAAAAAAAAGAGTAAAATAATGGACATAATGTTCAGTTTTGAAATCTGTGGTCATTTCTAATGGCATTTTGTGGAATCGCTTTATGTTGTAACTTGCTCTAATTATGTTCTCCAATTTATGTGGATAGATAGACAAGCCAGTAAATGTTAGTCTCCCTAGATATGGTGCATAAACTACATTTAACATGAGAAGGTCGTCGTCCAAAGTAATTCTTAGTCGACTGAACACTCATACGATTTTGTCGTAATAAATCAATCAGTTGATTTAATTGTAAAGCTGAGTTTCTCTACAAAGAATCATGCAAAAGCACCACATTAAATCTTGTGTTTACCAGAGATGTGCTCTGAAATGAGTCATTCAGCATGAAAATTAGCTTTAAAAATATGACTAATCAACTAAAGAGATTGACTAAGGCCAAAAATGCCCGATTAGTCAACAAATCTACTAAGAGTGGGCTAAACATGAGATGAATGATCTGTCCTTCATCCAGCCCTTTCACTGGCCGTCTCCACTAGACTGCCACCAGTCAGGAGGAGAGCGCTGGGTTAAAATCATTGGCCCTAGTAGCGCTTCCTGTGAGTTGCAGTACTTACTCATCGCCAGCAGAGAGCACTCACATGTTAGAGAGTGCCCACTCTCAGTGCACTCACACTTTGCCTCTCACTGTTTGCCCCCACTGAGCGCTATATCCTGCAATCATTCAGGCCTGTGAGAGTACATCTAAACGGAGCCTAAACAATGTTTCTGTGGGGTCATAGCTGGGATGGGAGTAGGAGTTGATGGGAATGATGAGGTGATGGGTCTCCCTTTACCTTTAGACAAGCACCGCTGCGCAAAAGTGCTATTGTGCTATTAGCATTTGTGTGTGGGTGGCAGGAGCTTAAAAAAAAAGAGCCAGGGTAAATAAAAGCAGTTTTCTCGCTTTCTGTGTGCGAGGCAGTATTAAATGCTTGGTAAGCATTATTTCCTCTGTCAGTCCTCACATTCCCTAATGTGACTGTTTAGGATTACAAGTCAAATCTGTCTTCAGGGATGCCAAGAAACGCATCCTAGTCTTGCTTGGCAATTACTTTAGACTGCATTTTGAAAGAACATTATGTCCTACATGAAGATGTCAATGTCGATGTTTTGTATTTGTCAGTATATAACTACAACACTGGCTGTACTTCATATGCTTATAAAATGGCCATTTGTCTTTTCTATGTCTAAATGTCTCTGCTGCTTCAACTGTTTAATACAGCTTGTTGTTCAGCAGTAAACTCACTTGTATTTGTCAGAAATGTGTTGTAGTAGTCTTTGTTTATTTGTTCCATAACAGAGATACCTAAAGATATCACAAAATATTTGGTAAAGCAGAATTAGGATGCTGCTCTCTGCTTGCAAAATGTCACAAAGGAGAACAATTGAGTGTGCTACTCCAGCTCTAAACATGTAGAGAATAGTCTCAAAAGGACCTTAAACTTACATTAGAGCGCCTTGGAGTCGTAATCGTTGTGTTATTCTTAAAGAAACATCACTGTTTCACTATTCCTGACCAATGGTACCGATTCCATCCTTTTGTGCATACAATTTGCCTGAGTTTTTAATGAATGTAATTAATGTATATTACTGCATTAACTTGTCTTTTTACAACCTCTTTTGAACATTTCTAAATATGTACATTCAGGATCTTTAACTCGGCTCGTAGAAAACCAGCGTGCTGTAAATTGACAAAACAAGACAGAGGTTTGATTAAGGAAAAACACTGACGGCAAACTCCCAATTGTGTAACGTGTTTAATACTCATACAATTTTAAAGGTCGTTGTGGACTCGGCTATACATAGCAGACACAAAAACTGTTAAAACACAAGACAAACAACAATATGAATTGTAAAGGCCAGAGAAAGAGAATGAGCGAGGCATTGAGGGAAAAAAGAGGACATTACAATAGCTGTAATTTGCATCATTTTACACATTACATTCACCTCTATCTACCAGAGCTTGTGAAACACTGGCCAGCCCAGTCTTACATATTCAGATCATTTGCCTCAATTAAGGGAAACTCAGCAGAAGATGAACTGGCATAAATGTTTATGGAAACGGAATATTAGATTGGTGGGGTCAGATCCAGTCTGGGCTCTCTATGGTAATAGCCCTGTCTTGAAATCAGTCCTGTCCCTCACTGAAGTGGAACAGCTGATAGACCATTCCCATCCCCGGAAGGGAGTTCAAGAAAAGAAAAGCCCAATTTACTCTCCGTAACAGCTATTATTGTGGCAAAGGAGAGGAAGTAATCGTACAGATTATTGCTATATTTTTGCTGCTGCAGGGTGTGCTGGAGATCTGTTGCCTAACAGTTGTAAATGGATGCAGTAGTCCTTGTGCTTTAGTTGTGCTTCAGCATCTGTACTTTATCTCTTATTCAGTGTAAAAAGTGGAATGTTGATAGCAGGTGGATGTAAATACATATATATTCCCCACCTTACTATCCACCCTTAGCATGTTCCAAAATCTGTCAACATATCACGACTTCCGTGATATAGTTTTGACAAAAGATTTAGAATTGTATGGTCACCTTCCTAAAACTTGCACGTTGAGTGTATATTGAAACAGTTCACGATTCTAACGTCCCGTTTTACCTCTAGTGGTACAAAAACTAGATCATGACTGTTATTATTTTCTTTCATCAAAATGAATGTGTACACAGCCGTTTGTCAGTCTAGTATGATCCGTAGGACATTTGCTGTTCCTAAACATAACATACCAAAAACAGACCATCATTTTGGACTCAAAATAGGCGACGCAGAAACATATTTACCGTCTGCAAAACATGTCTATGTTGCACGATTTGATTATACTTTTACTAAAATACACTAAATCCTCTTTTTCAACAAAACACAACACCGTCAAATGCAGTGCACCTTCAGTCTGCGAGCGGATTATCTGTCATTGTGTCTTTGCTTTCTTCTCTCTTTTTTTTTTTGGCACTGCTTTTCTTACTCAGCCTCTGCTTTGATTTGCTAGCATTTTAAGTGCCTGAGGTTCAATATGCTGTCTGAGCAGATGCAAGAATCCTCCAAATGTCCTGTAGGAAGTCCTATCAGCATATGAATATAAAGGTTATTTTCTAATGGTTATAGGGGCTGTATGGTAGCAATCTGTTCACAGTTAGGAATGGGAGTTGCATTGCATTCTGCCTTGAGTGGTGCAAAGCAGCAATATATAGTTTAGAAGATGGCAATTGGAACGCAGCCAGAGTAATTTGGTCCTCATACTCGATGTACAGTCACATGTGCCAAGATTTAGCAGAGGGAGAGATGAGGAGATGAGGGTGATTTAGAGGATGACAATCAATGAGGTCATGGGTTTGAATTGATGCAGATGGAGGAACACGCCACACGACAGTTATTTTTTCCAGAGCTCATCTGCTTAAAACTCTGCGTCTTTTTTTCCAACAAAGGTGTCAACACGGCTCCGATACAGAGGGTCCAAACAAATAAGCCATATGGATATGTATGCTAACCTGGGAGATGATGAGGCTATATTGTGGGGCTTTGAATAGCCTCTGTGATGATGTAAATTAAAGAGGAGGCCTTTAAAAGTGGAACGGGGGGGGGGGTCTTATTGCATATGCATTGAGGTAGATCAAAGCCTTTTTGGAGGTCACACATTTACATAGCGATATCACCAGAGCTATGGGAACCTGGCAACCCTGTCTCTGGACTATTTGTGAATAAAGAGGGCCTTGTGGAAATCCTTTGGCACAATTAGAACAGGAGTCAAGGAAGTTCCCTCAGCTGCACGGTCTGCCTGCCTTTTTCCCTTCTTTTTTTTTTAAAGCTATTTTTTGGTGTAAAATAGCAGCGGCTCTAAGCCTAAGTTAGTAACTTTACAAGGCTAATACCTGTCTTTGTGTTTCCAGGAAAGAGAAGTCTAACTCAAAGGCTCATTCTACTCTACAGTCCAAAGGTGAGTTTAAACAAAGTCATTTCGATTGCATGTGTCAGAAAAAGGTTAATTAAAGGTTCACACGTTCACAGGCACGACATTTACAAACATGTTGAGCCTCAGAAGAAAACTGTTTGATTCAATTTTCTCAGAAAAAGTGGAATTTTTAGGATTTGTAAACAAAAAAGAAGAGCTTGACGACAAATCTAGATTACTGAAAGCTTCGATTTTTGTTGTTAGCAAACACTACCTAAATGATCTAATAAATAACCTAAACAGTCCTAGCTTACATCACTGATCGAACCTTCAACTACTGAAAGATCTTTGTTGATTCTAATGGGGGCCTGACAAGTTTATTGCAGATGACATTTATGTAAAAAATATATCCAAATAGTGTCTAGTAGTGTCTCGCAGTAGTTGTGTCAAATGACATATCCTTTCTTCTTTAGGTGGAGACAAATGACAAATGCCTTTTTAACCCTTTTTAGAGCCACCTGTGTGCACTTATTTAACAATATATGCTAAAAAAGATTTGTATTTCTTTCTTCTCCTTTAAAACTAAAAATGACCTGTGCTAACGCAAGCTAGTATCAACCAATTACAACCAATAATATCATGACATCCATCCATCAATCTATCTGCAACCTTTAGAGGTGTGTATTGCTCCTCTGGAGCTCCATATCTGCTACATTCTAAGCCCGCCCACTTTTAGCCGTCCAATCAAATGCGAAGGATTTGATTTAAATCCCTCTTGTATCTATACGTATTCAGTTTTACAGTAAGGTAGCTAAAGACGCTCTAATTTATTAATTATTATATATAATATAATGAATTATTTTTCAGTAGCAACTTCCACTTCACTGATATAGATTAAATAGACATCCTTCATCCTTTAGACCTGAGCTGCTCAACAGTTAAACAATACGGACCTCTGAATGTGGCTCGAGCAGTTGGATCCAAATGTATGTACTTTTGGGTGCTACATTCACGTCTGTATTTAGATTTTTATCGCCGTGATCAGATCACCCGTGATGTGTTTTATTGCCGTGAGTGAACAAGACATCATGCTGTATAAAAGGTAGAATGCAATCAAATTCAAGGTAAACTTTAGCTGCAGTGCTTTCAAATCCAGGAATGCTTATAGAGAGAGTGTAGAACTGACTGGATAAAGAAATGATGTAGACGATGGTAAAGGTTAAACCTCGTTTCAAGCATGGACGAGTAAAAATTCTGCTCTCATAACGTGAGCTTGTGTTTCTTTCTCCTTTTCCTTTTTTGTTTAGCTTTCTGGGGGGAATCGGATGACAGCAACTCAGAGATTGAAGCAGCCTTACGTCCTCAACCTTTCAACACAAACAACGGTGACATTGATGACTTCAGTGACTGATATTTCCCCCCAGATATTTTTTAAATGCACTACATTATATCGCTGCAAAATTTCAGGCCGTTTGGCTCAGAGTAATTCACCCCCTGACCATTCTTTTAGTGGTCTGCATTGTAAATCATATGCACACTGTATCGTAAAAACAAATAATAAAGTTGACAGCTCTCACGCTGGGTAAAGTATGTTAAGAGTTGTCCAACACTCTGATGTTAACCCTGCTTCAGTCTCTTTATCTGAACAACTCTCCCAGCTCATAATAACAGCTCGAAATAGATTAAACTGATCTTTTAAAGCGATTTGTTTGCACTAGGCTGAAAATCATGCATTTTGAATGCCGCAAGCATCTCCGAGTGCTCTACCTCCAGCATGCTCGAGTGTAGTGATGTGAGTCACCTGTGAAATGACAAAGCACAATGGCCACTCTGCACGCTGCTGCGCGACCTGTGAACCTGCTGAAGAGGCCCATCTCCCAGGGCACAAAGTGTTGCAAGCGCTAACAACCTCCGAATATTTAGAACCTCCAACAAACGCTCTGCACATATTTTCACAGCTGCTTCTTTAACAATCATGCTACAGAAAACACAAAGACGAATTTGTCTGTATTATTGTGCAAATGAGTCACGAGTAGCAGGATTGTTGCTGAAACCACACAATAGTCTTCTGCCATTTATCATTTTGCAGCACATTGAATGTTCTGTATCTATAAATAACTCCTGTGTGGGAAGCTACATTCCCAAGTTTACATTTATAGTTCATTATGTCTGTAGTGTAAATTTCCAAAACTGCCATTCTGGGATGTGGTAAAAGCCCCCTGGCATTCAGTGTCAGCAGGATTCCATTAGACAGCTTTAGGTGACTTTACATGCCTGAACCTTTTAAAGTAGGACTCCACATTCATTACCAATAATGGCTTCAGACAGCCCTGACCCACCACAGAAATGGGACCGTGGCAGAATAATTTGGAGTTTGCTAAAAGGCTCCCTAACATAATATCCATGTTAAGGAGCATGTCAACAGATACTTGTGTGCGACAGATAGCTCACGGTAGAAGCGGAGTTATATCGTACTAATGTGTACTAACACTAATATTTTAAAAAATAACTTTTCTGATTCCATGCCAGAGAGACGATGAGGATGATATTCGGCTCGTTCTTTTCAGAGCCGGTGTGTCATGGGAGGTTTTTATCTTGCAGTTAAGGGGCGTTATACGTACAGTGACTGACTCAATTACAGTATCGGGTTTGCAATGTTACTTTATCTATTGTGTTTCAGGTTGACATTAGACAGAGCTCAGTTCTTACAGATGTGGTGTTGTGAAGGTGATCCATGTTTATTTTGACTGGATAGATAGTGTCTCCAGATACAGATCGCTTCAAGAGTGAGGGAGGATGGAAAAAAGATGTATACCATGTGCTACAATACCACTTGTGATTGCAAAACATCTCATTTTAATTTTGCTCTTAAATATTTCCAATGAACCGAATTCTTCTTAATAATAGGAAACGTTTTTTTCAGCTTCAGAGAACATGGGAATCTGAGAGAAACCTCTTAAACCTTTAACCTTTTTAGAATGTGCTCTACCTGCACCTTTTTGGATGTAGGGCAACTAACAATTATTTTCATTATCGATTATTCTGCAGATTATTGAAAAGAGTTGAGAGATTGAAAAGAATGTCAGAAAATATCCCAGTTCCTCAGTCCAAGGGGAAGTCTTTAAATGTCTTGTTTTGTCTAAAACCCAAAGATATTTACTTTAATATGATATAAAACAGAGAAAAGCGGGACATCTCCATATTTGAGAGACTGAAAACAACATTCTCTGACATTTTTGCATGAAAGATTTATAGATTATAGAAATACTTGTTAATTATTTTCCTGTTGATTGACTAAGCTATTATTTGACCACGCGTTGCAACTCTATTTGAATGATTCAGTCAATTCGCAGGACCAATAAGAGTCACAACCCTGAAGATGTAATGTTACGCTGATACTGGTGACACTGAAATGTTCAGAAATGATTGAACAAAGTTAATGGCTTGTATAATTCAGCTGTAAAACATCTTGAAATAATATTTCAAAATTGCTCACCTTTGTGCGGCTATATGATTTTTTTATATTGACACTGTTGACAATGTCAAAACATTTTTGCTTAAGATAAATGTCAAGGAAACATACTCCACAAACTCACTATCTTATCCTATTCATTACGTTACCTATTCAAACATGTCCTTTATTAATGCTTTTAAAGTATGACTGCAGCAGAAACTGACACTTTCGTAAAAGTCAACATGCATGACATTGGAATGGATTATAAAATGAATAGGAGGGTATAGACTCTTAACATTTCCTCGTGTGTCTCTATACCAGGGGGTCTGTAACCTGCGGCTCAGGAGCCACATGCGGCTCTTTAACCCCTCTGTAGTGGCTCCCTATAGCTTTCACAAAACAAAAACATGGAACTAAATATTTATTTCTATGTATTTTTTGTTGCACAGTGGACAATCTTTCAAAGGGAACACCTCTCATCTTGGAGTTCGAGGTGATATTGTGACACTGACACGGGAATTGTTTAAAAGTCAAAGCAATTAATAATTAAATACAAACTGGCCTATTTATGTTCACCCTTTTTAAGCTATCAGGCTGCAGCTATATGTTTTTGTTATACATTTCATTTGTATATTGTATTTTTGATTGCTTTGTGTATTTTTATATTATATTCATTTCATTTTTATTTGATTCAACACATATGAGGAGGACTCAAACAGACCTGCATAGTTCTGTGTGTAGGACTAAACATGCCAGTGTCATTTGTCCTTCTCTTCAAAAGAGTTTGGTGTTTTCCTTTGTTAAAACAGGTAGAAATAGCAACAGTTTCCTTTATTGTCATTCTATAATTTCATTCAATGCAACAAATATAGTATAACTATATATAAAACTTATAAGCTGTGTTATCAAATATGTTTTGCGGCTCCAGACAAATCTTTTTGCTCTTTTGATAGTAAAGGTTGCGACTATACAATTGGAAGCTCAACGTTTTGTCTCTTTTATCAGATGTGACGGCATTACAAATTTAAAATGTAAGTGTGACATTGAAATTATTCCCACTGGGTCAATATAAAGCCAAAGGCCAGAGAGACTGCTTGACTGTCGGCGTGTTTCCTTTTCAGATGATAATAAAAAGCTGGATTATTAAAGCAACCTAAACATATGTTTAATGTCAGACTTAATAAAATGTTTCAGTTCAGATTCTCTTTCTTTGAGATGCTCCTTTTTTTATTCTCTGTCAAATTGACTGCAAATTAGCAACTACGTGGGCTTGAAGAGAAAACCTTTTCTTCATCGTCGGCTTCACAATTGAATCATTAACAATTTAGAGGGTTTGTTGGGATCAGTGAGCTCGTTTCTGAATCAAAATGTCGGGCTTTGAACGCAGTGTTTAACATTGATGTTCTGTCGTTTAGTCTTCAGTAGTATTTTAAAAAATGCATTTCTAGCTAAATGGGTTGCATAACAATAGCATGCACGACAACCCCGTCTCCTGGCAATGTATGAAAACATCTCATGTTTCCGCTAAACGCTATGACTGGTTCTTTATGTGCCCCTAAAGCTCCACATGTATGTAACACAGGTCAAGATCTGACCCTATGCAGCGTTTAATAAAGGGAAATACATTACAAACCAACAACAGAAAATATTATGACTAATAGCATTTGGCTTCCAATGTATTCTGAATATCACATCGACTAGTGAACTGCACAGAGAGAATATTGTTTACAGCATTGTAGCGCTCTTGTGAATGCGAGTTCATTATACAAACATCTTGTGGTGGCAATAAGGTCCACCAGTGTCAAATAAATCCCAATACAGCTGAAAGAAATTAATCAATTGACAGGTTTTGGGGTTTTGTTGTCTTTTGGGTTTGCACTGCTGTTGGGACAAAGCAAGATATTTGAAGATCTCATCACCATCTCGGGGGGAAACTCGCTGACATTGTATAAGATCAAAACAATGAATCAGTTCACTCAGAAAATGATCGTTAGATGAATCAATAACCCAAATAATGGCTTGTTGCAGCCACATTTGATGTTTATAGTGATATCTTAGATCGCTTACGCATTTCTTTGCAGTCCAAGCTCATTGTATCTGCAGCACATACTGTACAGTGTTATGTAGACATGATGTGTCATCCAAGTATAACCAGTTATTCAGAAATATGGCCTGGAATGTCATTTTTGTGTTGTGCATAAAAAGTGCAGTGATCCCACACATCATGGAACAAAGATTTAAGACCAGCTGAGGTTACTGGATACACATAATAACACAAATATGTTTTTGTACAATTACTGTTTTCTGAGTATGGAAGCCTGTTCCTTTCAGTCTGGCACACTATCAAGTACTGAGCTTAAAGCCATTCATGTTCGGCCCACATCAATTCAGCCTTTTTCTCCTCACCAATTGCTGCCATGAGTATCTGGAAAGTTGAGAGGAGGGTCTTGCTCCCTCACAAGCCAGATTGACCTGCTTTTTGTCCAGACAACTTCCAATAAGAAGGGGTCACTGTTCTTTCATTGGTGTCTTGCTTTTGAGTCTCCCGCATGCGTCCAAATTGTTCACCCAAGACACTTACTTACTCACTAGTAACAGAAATAGTGGATTTATTCCGCCATGATAGATTTTATGCATTTAAATAATCATAATAAATTAGGAACAATGGTTTCTGCGCTTTTAAAATGGCTATTACGCATTTTGGATTTCTGTTCGAATAAGAATTTAATGTTGTCTGTAAGTGCGGGGACACATAGATGAAAGTTAAACACATTCATCCACAATGCTATGGTTTTGCTCTCATATGTTTGTGTAATATATTCCCGCCTGCTGGACAAACCGAGGCTCTCGAGTGTGCGCCTTCCATTCTCCTCTACCCTACTTTTATTTTTATCACTGAATAATCATTAAGAGCAAGGTCATTTTGATCTTCTGCCTCAATAGGCCTCAATTAAATATTCATTCATTCTGATGTGGCCTCCTCGGCAGCTTCTTTGGTATGTGTGTTAGAGAGACAAAAGGCTGTGCTTTTGATTACACAAGCTCGGGCTTTTTTCAAAGAGATCAGGCACCATTATATAGAGTTAAACAATCTTTTCAACTGATCAGCAGAGTTGTTGGTAAAATGTTTACTTTGGCGAGGATACGTGAATTTGTCCTTGACTTGACAAAAATAATTCAGTTTGCAAAGCTTAATCGAGCTGTGTCTCCAAGGCTTTTGTTTCATGTGTCATGCTGTACGGCTACATTATGAAATTCAGCAATCAGCTACGACCCATTTGGTTGCTTATTGACACGGTTATAGGCCACATCCTTTCAACCTGGAGTTGTAACAACATTACATTATGTTTATCTACAAGTAAACATCTAATGTTTTAATGTATTTTATTGGTGTGAATGTTATCAACAATGTTTTGTTTCATTCACAAAGAGCTTCAACCTTGTAATGTGTATGATTTATAATGTAGAAGTCATAGTATACTAATGCATCGTAATCCCATGTATTAATTAATTATTTCAATGCTGCATAAATACTACACTTTTTAGACTTTTCAAGATTTTAATCAAATAATTGCCCTTGAAGTTACTAAATGATGTTGTCAGTCATCTTCTGTACTGAGTTAGTTATTTACTGTAATATTAATATTCACAAATAGCCAGACATAATTCACATGATCCAAAATGGAGGCCAACCAGCCATCATGACGGACTTAGAACCATTTTAATGTGTCACAATTCAATTCAATGTAGTCTCTAAGAAATAGCACCTATTTTATCCTGTCGGCAAGCATGTATGAGAAAGCGTGATATGTCAAAGAAAGAAATGTTGGCGGTATTGCACATCAAAATTAAGTTGTCTATTGTTCTAGCTAGTTGTGAGTGCTTATTATTTTGAAGTCTTATTATAGCTTTTCACTATATGGAACATATCTCCAGCCCTGCCGTTACATTTATCACTTGATTCAGCAAGTATCTGAAAGCGCAGTGGGTGAACAATAGGTCCAAGGATGATTTGCACATGAATGATGTCTGTGAATGAGAGTGGGTTACAGAGGAAGGCTGTCTCTCCATAGTCGGGGCAGGAAGGTTTTCTCCCCTCTGCCCCCACTCCAAAGACCAGGTGAGATTCTCCGACACAAAGGGCCAAGTGAAAATCTGTTCAGTATGGACGCCTGAAACCCTTATTATGGTGATGCTTTATGGAGGGTTTCAGTGGACGTATATAAAGCACTGAGTTGCACCCGTCTACAGCTGGATACCCCGTCTTTATGGATTGCTGTTACATGTCCACCTGGCTTTGATCCTTTCATTACAGGACTATATTTTTGCTATACATATATTCTACAATACCACAGTCTCCATCTCTGTGTGGTTCCAATTTTACAGTTCTGTACTAATATTATACACAATAGACACAATATTTATCATATGTCCTTTCAATTGTAATTTATCAAAAATAATTGAGTTGTCACCCAAAAATGAATCCACTAGAATTCAAAATACGATAGTATTCTTATATTATATATGGTTATGGTATTTATGTCGGCATATTTTGGTTGACACTGTTCAATTACATACATGCGGAACATATGTATGCTATCATTAAATAAATTGCCCATATACACACAGAAATGGAATGGATAATCATGAGCATCATCATTCTGAGCGGTCATATATAACACAACCACAACAAACATGTTGTTTTCGAAGTTCAAACCAGTCACATGCAATTTTGACAAAGAAGATGTGCAGATCTTATACCTGTTGTTGCCTCTTCCCAGTGCCATTAAGCATGTGTTTAACTCTAATCATAAAAGCTAATACACATGTTGGGATTTGCTGAATTGTATAAGTCCTTCTTTCCTTACCTATCGTGACACTGGGGGACATCAGGAAAATGTTACCTGTGAATCTTAAGAGCAGATGCGTAAATAAAGGATAGGAAGGCAACAGAGATGTAGAGACGTGAAGCAAGACTTTAAACTGTATTCTATGACACACTGAAAGCCAGTGAAAAGATGTGTGAACTGGTGAGATGCTGTCCCTTTTCATGGTCTTTTTTAGGAGTAACAGCAGTATGATGAATGAGATAAAGCTGTTTGAGAGTTTTTTTGGGGATACCTGAGAAAAGACCACTACAGTGATCGAACCTACTGGAAATATTAGCATGGATTAGTTTCTCTTATTTGGGCCTGGATAAATAATCCTGATTCTTAGTTTCTAAAGTGGTAGAATGAAGACTTTGTAACTGATTTGACATGGCTGTTAAAGTTTAACTAAGAGAGAGTCGGGCTGAATGCAAACTTTCAGTGTTTCTGCTTTTGTGCCAAAGACTGTTATCTAAATGTTTGTCTGCATTCATCTGGAGAAAGTTCGGCCACATTCAATCATTGGCTCAACTCTCTTGCTGAGAACATCTAAGGGAGTGTAGTCAAATTGTCGACAAATTGAGACTAAATATTTCAGCCATGGCATTACGTGCATTTAATCCTTACACTGTGGTTCGTCCCTCAGGTCTTCCAAAGAGAACGTAACTCAGCCAACTGACGACTTCTAGAACAGCACTCGTCAGTTGGCTGGTCACATTGTTAAAAGCTCCGCATGTGGCAAAACAAATGCCATGTTGGACTGCAATTACATCATTGTGTCTGTGTGCGCATGTATATAGGCAGTCATGGAGGTAGTATCCATTTACTAATTAGAGCACTGGGTCTGGAAACATCCCCAGGTATTGGTGCATTAACTCAGGTTAACGGCATGGTTCCTCCCTGCATGATTGAAAGGAGCTAAAGGAGTAAGAGTTCAGGAGTCAGGATAATCTGCTCCAAACATGCCTGGAGTAAACACAACCAATGTGCCCCAGTTTTACTCCCGACTGAAGTCCATTTCCGTGATCCTTAGGCTGAGGGGACGAGAAGGACCGGCTATGCTGAGCCATAATGAAGAGACCCCAACTGGAGCTGTGGTCAGAGAGCGCCCAATCTAGATTGCCAGATTCCTGCTCGAGATGCTTCAAATCACATTATAATTAACCGCATTTAGGATGGAGAGCAGAGAGTCCCTGCTTAGAGCTATTCCCATGATTCTCTCTCTCTCTGTCTCTGTCTTTCTCTCCCTCACACTATCTTCCTCCGTCCCCATCTCTTGCGGTCCCTATTTTCAGTTGGGGTAATTAATATGGAAAGATGGAAAGGCATCATATTCTACAAATTCCTATGAGATTGGCTTGCAAAAGCTGTTAAAGCCAAGTAGGTAAATTAGTATTCATGCAGGTTTTCCTGTTGCAAGTCATCTTTCCCTGTGGGACCAAGTAGTAGATTGGGTAGACAGGCAACGCTCATCCTTGATTATGTGAGCAGAATGCCACCACAGAGCCGGAGCCCAGCAGGAAAAAAAAAACATTCCTTAGGCAGTAAATCAATTTCTGTGACCTGCTAAATGTAATTGACTACACTCTAATTCTTTAACCCTGTGTACGACGGTGAAAAAACATCCTGAGGTAGAATGATTACCAGCTATTATACAAATCCATGGTTTCTGCATCAGTTAATAACCATTTACAGCAAAATTATACATACACCATGATTCAGTGGCAATAAACAATTGCTTTAATGCACTAGTCATGTCTTTGTTTAGTCAATCAACTGGATCTCAGAAAACCACCTATTATTCAAAATATGAAAATGGCTTGGTAAAGAGTGTTTTGCTTTTAGATGCATGGAAATTTGTATGTAAATTGAGATGATAATATTTCATCTTGTGCTGAATACTGGATATGGCCTTTAATGTTATGGT
This sequence comes from Cottoperca gobio, assembly GCF_900634415.1. Lineage (NCBI taxonomy): Eukaryota > Metazoa > Chordata > Actinopteri > Perciformes > Bovichtidae > Cottoperca > Cottoperca gobio. Next base: position 14,112,392 of record NC_041376.1, on the reverse strand, counting down.
TCATACACCATAGGGTTCTCTGGGAACATTTGATGCTGTTAAGCGACATAAAATGCTTTAATGATTATTGAGCCACATTACTGTAGCTTCAGAGATTTTGCACAGAATAACAATGGTTATACATATTTGATTATGTCTAATAAATTGTCAAATATTTGTTTTAAGACAGACCGATAATGCACCATATTTATACCATTCAGAATTCAGTATTAGTACATATATAACATTCACAACCAAATAAATACACGTAATTATCTTTTCCTGGATTGTTTTTATAAATGCAAACACAAAAGTGTACATCATTTTATTCATTAGTATGTTCTCCCAAGCGTTACTTTTTTTCTGTCTACCCAATCTTTGAAGCACAAACTGCTTTGACAGAACATGTATCCCTGGCCTCAACTTGACCAGTTGTCAGCGGGCCCAGGACGTGGGCTCTGACTTTGGCCAGATTAATTAGCAGTCCGTCCTCAACAGTCCGTTCCCCAATTCCTATTAGACCCAGCTCAGCAATCTGGTGGAAGGTAATTTGGTGCTCCATGCACACAGGGCGCAGCATTGACACCTTATGCTTCGTGATTGAAGGCAATCTCCTGGGGACAGCTCTAAATTTATTCATGGTACGCTCTCCCACAGCCACTAGAGACGTGTCTGTGCCCGCCTGCCACACATCCACAGATTTGCTGCTCTGCATCTTTCCCCGAATGCACAAATAATACTAAATGATCTGAGAGAGTTGTTGCGGTGTCTTATATTCCTACCCTTGCGGGAACCTGGTGATATCCGGGTGAGTGACTTGCTTCTGCTCCGTGTACGAGCCTCTGAAATGAAGACAATGCATAATGTCAGGCTAGTCAATATTATTGCATTTACACATCTTCACCCTCGCGACCTCTTTCATTCTCCCTTTCTCCCAAGGGAATACACATGTTAACAAACATACGCACACACACACGTCCCTGCTCCGTGCAGCTGGGTCACAGGAAGGGGCATTAATGTAATTCCTTGTTGATGACTGAAATCTGTTAATAATAGAGATGTTAGCAAAGGTGATCAAAGCAGATTAGCTCAAGACACAGCAGGGGGATTGGTTGGACCCCCTGTCATTAACACAGGCTGTTATCTGGGAGCCGGCAGGCTCACTAGTCCACACTGGGGGAATACAGGGTCAGCCATTAGCATGGAGTAGAAATGCTAATGCTCAACTTGAATCAACAGACCTCTGACTGCCTGCCACCATTTATTTACTGTTGAGCTTTCAAAGCCCTTATTCGCCAGTCACGCAAACAGGTGAACTGTGGCTCTGCTAAGCATTGTGGGTAGAACATAACCATATGTGCCTTTAGTCACGAGGCACATCCATGAAACAGGTGTGAGGCTGAAGCCTAACATGACATGTGCTGCCTGGCCTTTCATAGGACAAACACGGACACAAAGTTGAGATCATTGTGTTTGGCCGCACTATTAGATCACGGTAGTATCACTGAGAGCTTTACACATCTCCTTGTCTCTTGCAGTGATAACAGAAAGTACAAGTCTTCACTCCTGAGGCTGCAAACTTGTTTTGAGTTATTGAATCATCAGAGCAGAAGAGGCAAACAAGTGCCCTCAAGCCTTGCAGCGCTCGAGGTGAAAGAGGTATTTTGACAATTAGCCCTATGAATTTGGTTCCCTCGGCATCAAAACACTAGTGCTATCAATATTTGTTACACAATACATGATGTTCCCAGACTGAGGCTGGCCTATTTCCTTTGATAAGTGACAGCATTGTACCATGAGAGCAGAAATGAACAGATCTGAGCTTTTGCTTTGAGATGGGAGTATGTCATTTAGCAATTGATTGACAAGTAATCATTACATTGTTCATGTAACCGGTGTGACAATCAGCACAGCTCTATATTTAGAGTAAAAGTTGATTTATCAACAAGGGTAGTATATGGACAGCTTGAAAGAGAATTTGTACAATCAAAACAGTATTTGCACTAAAACAAAGAAGAATGATAGAGTATATATACTGTACTATTAAATACACAATACACAAATAATGCATTGCATAAGGTTGTGGTGAGTATCAGTCAATACAAGAAATATTTAAGTCCAGATAGATAGACTTATAATATAAGACATGTAAGCCCTATTCAACCTGGACTGGTAATATAAGGTATTAGTTTATTCATTAGTTACATCTGTGCTTTTGCCACAATTAAATGACTATGAAGGAAAGTTACTATATCTCTGCCCCTGTTAAAATACTGAAATTTAGCTTTTAATTTCTGCACTTTTCCAAAAAGATTGACATTGATATATTATATATGAAAAAAAATCTATTCATCTGATGCTTAGATTTCCTGGTTATGGTTTTTGAAACATCTTTTGTACCACCTTCTAAATGCAGACGCAAGGGAAATGTGTTTGGTCTGCCACACAGTCAGTCTGGCACGGAGAAATAAGTATAGCTTTTTGTATGCAAACATTGAAACACAGTAATGTATGGCATTCAGTTTGTTAGTTCTCTTTTCAAAAGCTCCATACTCTGCGAAGGAAGGTCAAGCAGTAGGCCTATTCATTAGCCCCTGCTTTGATATTGTTCTGAAGTACTGTGTGGGGATAATGCCCCTCAAAAAAATTTAAAAAGTCCATGGGCAAACACGTCTTTTTCCTTAGGTATTCAGTAGGAATAAAATAGTCTAGATCCAGTGATAGACAAACTATTCACAGTTCTGTGAACATCACGGACATGTTAAATGTTACATGTTATATATGTACTGCTTCTATGATTGTTTAAAACAGTGTTTTGTTTATTCATATATTGAAAGAAGTGAGTCATAGAATTAATTGTGAAAACAATCATCACGGCGTCATTCATCGCAATTAATCTGCTTTTACGTAGGACCGGTTCAACATACTTTAAATTATAAATGTGAAATATTCTAAATGGTTTTAATTTGATTGGACGTGCAAGTGTGTCTCAGTAGAGAAGTATATGCATCCTGAGGTTTGAATAATTACACTCTCTCTTCAATTTGGATATTTTCTCACGAAATGCCTTGAAGCTCTCCATCTGCAATGTAGCAGCATATTGGCAGGTGAGTTAATGTGTAGGAGATTGATAGAGCTCTATATCAAAGACCCCTACATCAGATGACCTCTAGTAATGTGACATATAAAACGAATATTCATCCTTTAATCCATCAATGAATTCACTCATTACTCTACAGTAGTCATATGCATCATGTTAGAATGGACGACATGGATTTTCCGCCTTTAAAAAAATATGGTGATGCAGAGTCTTCATCATCACTGTGGAATTAGCATGAAGGGAAGTCAGCATTAGGCAAGGCAGCTTGTGGATCTGCTGGATTTAACGATTTCAGCCTCAGGTCCCTCAGTGTAAAGGAGAAAATCACAAGGCTCTGCAGCTGCAACGTGTCCGTCACACATTGTGTTCAAATATGACGTTTCCTTCAATTGCTTTTTTGTATTCATACACTAAATTCCAGTGTTGGGAAAGTTACTCGAAACAAGTTATTAGTTACTCCTTACAGATTATTCAGCTTTACTCATTAACAGAGATGGAGCCAAGTCAGTGTTTTGCAAGTCACAAGCAAATCAAGTCATAAACTTTAACTAAACAAGTCACTATGCGCTGTTCCCCAAATGTAAAGCATTTTCTAGCTTGTAAGCATGCTAACATTTAACGTTTAGCACTAAAACAAAACACAGCTGAGACCTGATAAGAATTGCATCACCTTTGCATGATCATAAACCAAAGTCTGACACAAAAACAAATGTTGACAATGGGGCTAGATGAAAAGCTAATGGATCATTCAGTGTCATCAAGTTATTACAATTCATCACGTGGAACACAAACGTCTGCTCCAAATGACGTCAGTACACATTCTGCCAATGTAGATATTGAGATATTTCAATGGGTGTGTGAAAATCGACAAACCGTTGATGGCGCTAAATGAAAGGTCAGCGGTTCACCCGGCTTCACACAATTCCATGACAATCCTTCCAATAATCGTTGAAACATATCAGGAAAGATGTTCTGCTTGTCATTTAAAAAACATGTTGTTGATTTTGTATTTGATTCTTTAAGGAAGATTGTTTGATGTAAGTACTTTGACCTGACTAAATGAAACTGTTATCCCTTAGCACTGAAGCTCTGTTTGGCCCAGCAGTCTGTCCAGCAGATATGAGTCCTCAGTTATTAAAGGTCATGTCATTTAATGCATTAAGGATGAGGATTAAGATATAAAGGAACGTGGACTCTGGAAATCACTTATGTTTCCAGCTCTGAATACATTTTAAGTTTGAAAGGAAAACTTATTTTTCATTTCCCTCATCACTTTATTCAAAACAGGTTATGTTCTGTCCTTTGTTTTCTGTGAGCAATGCTACAGATGTTGACTGTTAATTTAATGTAATATTAATGAATATATTATTATATATTGTACCTATTTCTTACATGTTCAAGGACTAAGTCTATTTATTAAAAATATCACACCAATACATTTAATTATCCATTTTTGCTTTTGTCAAAATGGATACATTGTATAGCATTTGGAGATAAATCATTTCAAGGTGAAAGGCATGTGACATATTACTGAAGAGTAAACTGAAAAGTCAGGGACATCAATTGTTCCTCAAGGTAAAATAGCTATCTGTTGGAAAATCAATTGAAAATACACTTTAATAACTGAATTATCTTTCACAGAGGTTTCACACGTTATAAAGGCTTACAAGAGTAATATATGTATCTAGTAATTGTGTCAGGGTTGTAGAAAGGACATTTCACTTTTAAAACTATTTGCATCCATAGTTACTTTCCTGTTAAACTTCACATTAGTTCTCTACTGCAGAAACTTCCGGCCACATGTCCCACTAGAATCCAGCTGTAGTTTTTAGTTTAAGGGGCAGCTTTTCCCCAGAGCTGTCACCTTCCATTAAACAATTTCCTGATTTTATACATTACGCTACAAAGCATATGTAGAAAATAAAGTTATTTTGTGGCTCCATGGGATGAATAAATAAAACGCGTCGAGTATTGTCACTTGAATTTACGTCGCTCATTGGAGACTACAAGTCTGAAATAAAATAAATCTGAGTGTGTGAAGTAAGACAAGTGAGTTTCCCAGACCTCCTCATGTCCTCACCGAAACATACCTGGATCTCCAACCAAGCTGTCGGCGGTTGAGTTACATTGTGGGTAATGTAGGTGCCAGGTTTTGACAAGGAAGAAGAATGGAATAAAAAAAGACAATATTTCTGGTTCTGCCGCAACGATTTTGTCACTTTTCTTTTCAAATTGTTCATTGTGAGAAAATGTTAAATCAGTGGAGCACTTTAAAAAAAATCAATTATTATAGGAAAAATGACAGAAATGGCAGAACTGTAGCTGGAGATAAGAGATGGCAAGACAATCATTGAGTTACAATGAGTTCATTTACTACTTATCCTGAAAGATGCTGCCAACATGTCTGTGGCCTGGTGAACCTAAAGATGAGAAGGCGCGAGCTTGCCAGATGAAATGTCTCGTCGGAAAACTGCAAACTGGTATAAGTGGCGCTCTCCCATGCCCTTAATGGCTACCTCATATGTCCAGTGGAAACACCTGCTGGTCCAGAATAGAAGCATGCACACTACACAGGTGTGGCACGGGACCAGGACCTTTCCTAGTATAATCATTTGAAAACTTATTTTAACATTTATTATTGAATAATTCTATATATTGTATAAGTTCAGACTTTTTTTTGTCACATCTCAGAGTCTGAGAGTTTTCACAGGTGGCTTTGTGTTTGGAGGAGCACAGTAAATAACCACCAAACAAATCTGTGTCATGCTTTCATTTTAATGTGACTTGATAGACTGTTTCTCCCTGTTGTATTGTCTAGTAGATGTTCTAACAAGCAAACATTGATCAATTAGGTGTACTGACACCCCACTACACCACTGGAGCTTGAACCAAGTTATGTCAGACCCCCTCCCTAAACCTCGCCATAGCAGTTTTATATTTGACCCTAACATTCATTGTTACAGCTGGCAAGAGAAAATAAAGAAACACCTCGATGTGAAGCTTTCTGGATGGCACCAAGCTGGACAGTGTAGATCTGGCAGACTGAGCGAAGGGCAATGCGGTCAATCAAAGGCCACCTTTCCTCTCTCAGCCCGTGCTTTGGGGTCTTCCTGCCGGTAATTCTCTGATTTGACTTTGATGTGGCAATTTGTGCCTGATGAATAATTGTCTGGTTTGCTGATAACTTGTGGGAGTCAAGTGTATTCTGGTGGCACTCAATGCAAATGGGAGATATTTGGGTGCTTCAAATCACGACAGTAGCCCCTCTACATTTGCCTCCCCGTTCCGTGAGTAAACTGACCAATTAGCTGTGTTTGAAGAAGCCATTTTTGATTAGAGCAATCAGTAAACAGAAAGGCCTCTCCGTGATTGTCCCTCTGATTAGATGAGTTGTCACTTGAGAAGTTGTTGGAGATTTTAATTTATGGCCCTATAGCTGAAAAGTATGGTAATTACCTAATCCATTCTCCACAGTTCAGCACTTGGATTAATATTCATCCATACTGTCAATATTGATGATCTCATCCTTCCTCTGAAAGTTTTTAAGTAGTCGCTGTGGTCACCATTTATGTTGTCAGTGGCGATGACATCAAGATGAGGAGAAAGACCATACAGGCAGCATATTGATTAGAATTGAATAATATACTTTCTGACAGATGTTTTGGTTTATTTCACTTGCTCGTGGTTGTATTTCCCTGCTGTCGGCTCTGGCAACAAGCCCGTTACTCATGAACGATCACGTAATAATCTGCATAAGGAAAAGCTTCTTATTATTCACACCCATCTTTGAGTGTCTGTGCATTACATCCTAATTAACACTATAGACCAGTTAATGACTTAAAGACTGAAATAAGTGAAAAATGACAACACCTCTTGTGCAACTCATTTGCCTGTGCAGTAATTAAGAAAATGCTTCAAATAAGTATTTATAATATATGAATGGCATTGCATTCTAAGTAATGTGATAGAAAAATAGATATGTTGGTATGGTATATGCGTGGTAGTACAGCACACTTATGGTGTGAGAGGGGACAGAATATCTAGTTCAAGAAAAGATCCGGTACACAGTTTTCATAACATGTTTTTTTATTTATTGAAGACTTTCTTTTCTTTATTATTAGACATACACAACATAGCTTTATCAAACAAACAAATAAATAAAATAAAAATACACACACATATATTGAATCCATCAATTTATTATAAAAAGTGACATCACCCATAAATAAACAGTTTTTCATTTGTTCACAATATAGAATACATGCAATAAAATATGATGTGTTTATGTTTCATATTCATATGTATGATGGAAATATGGTGTTCACCTATGTTTAAAACCACAGTATTTATAACAGAATGTAAATCATTTGATATATACAGTTTATATGTAAAGCAACGTGTGTGAGGGTACATTTGTTCGATTATCTTACTTAGTAACATTGTTTCATGTAAAATGTTTTGTATATATTTAACCTGAGTATTAGTTATGTCTAGGTATTTCATTAAAAGCCTGTAATCTAAACTTGTTTTCACTGCTTTCCTTTAGTTTGATGTGACTAAGGATGAAAGAGAGCTCACACATTTACCTCACAGTATCACTAACATTTCTTCAATATTTGTAATCACGTATTGGGAGTGTGAGAAAGCCACCCATGCCACCTGTAGAAGATTCATTATACAACGTCATGAATTGTAATCCAGGGAACACCTATGGCCAATTGCAGATCGCAGTGTATTGACCACCAAATCACCAAATGATGCACTAATCAATAGAGCAGACGGAGTACGTAGGCATGGGAAGGCTGTGTGTGACACAAAGCCAGGATTAGTCCTGATTAGGGCAGTTTTAACATGTCCTGCTGATTAGGGGCCAGTGGATCTGACCGCTAATTAGCTGTGAAGTGTGGCTGGCCGCACAGACAGGACAGCAGCAGCAGGAGGAGGAGGAGGAGGAGGAGGAGGAGGGGTTGGCAGCCCACACTCCCCTGTCTCCCTTGTCCACTCACCACCCCCACAAAAGGGTCTGGGGCTCTTTGATTGGCGGTGCGGCATAGTGGAGAGGGGAGTTGAAAAAGAGTCCCATTTCCCTTTTGCTGTGCCACTACCCCCTGCAGGGTGGAGTCAATGTAGCCTTTCTGTGCCTTCGTATGACCAGCTGGCTACAGCGGGGCAAATAAACACTCCAGATCCACATGGACAGTGTGACTCCCCTCTGAAACAGAGCCTTTGTCCCATGTGGATTGTGCCCTAATTGGTGTCCCCGAGACAAATTCTCAGTGTGATTGTTATTTGCACTGATGAGGTTTTAACAGACAGATAATACACAGAAGATACAAGTTACAAGTAAATAATAGATAAACGGTAGACTGCTGGAAGAATAGAGGGAGACTCCCCTTATTTTATACGTTAAAAACAAGATGAAGAATCCAATTGTTATCATTTATTAACTAAAATGTTTAAGAGTAGAACTACAGGACATACATATAAAACATTTAGTAAAAGAAATACCACATTTTTGTTCTATCAAACATTAGTGAGCTGAGAACAATATCTCACTTAGTAATCAAACTGTTAACGTGTTGTAGCTCAGTCCTGCTACAAATGAGCATTTGTGTGAAAAGAAATGCCACATTATTTGGCCTGTACTATGCAAAGACTATGGAGGAGACTTTGAGGATCTAGAGATCAGTGGCTTTCCAACCTTTATGGATTCTATCCCCTTAAAATGAGGCAATGTCGATGGTTGACTCTTTGTTACAGTTTTATTATATCAATCGACAAGAAGAATTTCCAATTTCTATCATGTAGTGTGTGTGGGAGAACTACAGTTTTATTCTCTCCTATCCTATCACCGTATGAACCATCACATTTATCTTGTTCCCAGGTTGGGAAGCACTGCTTTAGTGGAAACTTTATCCTTAACTTAACCAAATGACTGAAAATGAACCAAACTTCATAGTAATAATCCAGAAAATGAAGTCATCCCTTTTAGTTGCATGTGGCATTCAAATCTGTTATTATAGAAAATGTACAAACTTTTAATAGTCAATTACACTAATACCTGAATTAACTTGTGTATTTGCTGACTTACAGCGGTATTCAGCTGTGTCCCCACATTTCCCTTCCCTGCCTCCACCCTGAGACACCCTGACCACAGCAACTCAAGTGTAAGAAGGGAGAGCGTAAAGGAACATGGGATTTGAGGCGTAATCCTGTTTGTCCTCGGGGTCACAAGCTCTACAGAGTTGAGATTGTCCGCTACAGTCTGGAAGTTTGTTCGAGGGACAAACAGCAGTGTAATTGTAATTCCCTCTGGAGAGCAGTCAGTGTCTCCTGCTGAATGCTGGAGAGGAGACAGGTTGCTGCAAGATGATAATTGAAAAGAAAGTGGGTGGTCCTCTTTGGCCCCCGTGGCCCTCTAGGACGGTTATATTGAGACGCCTGCGTGTTTTGGAGGGGGCAGATTACAGAATGTTATATTTGAAGAAACGATTATGTCCTCCTGGGCTTAATTTGACAGACGTAGCTATTGAGTGGTGTCTGTCTCTGTTGTCTTTTGCCATTCATGTCGATTTGTGCTTGTGTGCTTCGCTGTTTGCTGTTGGATCATTGCCCCCCCCCACCCATTAATTAGTTCTGAGAGCAATGTTTTTTTTTATACAGGCATGTTTAAAATGTCCTTATATTTTCCAGAGCATTTGTTTTACGTACGATTTCTGACTCCCTTTTGTGTTACGTATTTGCAAAATACTCGGCTATTCATCTCAAATTAAAATGCATGACTGTTGGTATCTAAAGTCTTTGACCGTACGCTGAGATTGTGTCTATAAAAAGAAACGCCACAATAAAAAGAAATGAAACAAAGTAACTAACACTTATAGGCACACACACATAGATAACTCTGCTCTAGCCAACACACACTGATCTTATCCATTGCCTACCTTCATTGAACTGCTCTTCAGCCCTGGCCCTATTAACCAGTAATCCGCAGACTGGCAGCTGGTCAGTACTGTGGCAACGGTGAGCTGGGAGAATACTGCTTGCTGGTTCAAAAGTAAAGAGGAGTGTTGTGAAGGACAGAGATGAACTCTTTTGTCCTGTAAATGTGTCTTTTTCATATTTCTGAATACAAAAAAATAGATTTCTTAGTAATTTTCACTTCAACTCTTTACATATTTGAAGGCGGCAATTAAATTTATTTTTTGCTCGATTGATTTTTTTTTTCCGTTTGATGTGTCATTTCCAACAAATTGAAACCCATTCCAAGGATAGAGTATAATTATATCATGTGTGGCCCTGTCATTATAACAGACACAGAGCAGTGCAGGTGTACTTTGAACGGCCTACAAATCTTTTAAAGAGAAGCTTTACCTTCATGACATGAGAAAACATTTGTTACTGATGTTTACACAGACTCATTTCGGGGGGTGAGTTACCTCATTGTCCCATTTTACTTCATTGTTTTAGATAATAGATGTCTAAGGACAGATTTTACATTTTAGAAAAAAATTTAGGGTGACAAAAATATGCCATATATTTAGTATAAGATCCTATGTTTTTTTAATTCCTGACATCAAGGTCCCACCTCACATAGCCTGTGGTATATAATTAGTGAAGTTTATACTTGAAATGCTTCCTTTACAGAGGCTGTGGCAGGTCTGCAAGTGTAAAATGACAAAACATCTATATTACATCAACATATTGATGAATTTAGAGTCAAAATGTGTGCAAATGTTTAAATTTGGGCTTAAAATGTAGTGAAAGGAAGGAGAGAGGATACAAATGGATTGAGTGTAATGTCTTTCATGTCACAGGCTCCCACATGTCTTGTGTCTAAGGAAACCAAACACAGTGGCACCTCAGTAGGGGCTCCACGGTCGTAATAGATTTTAGAATAGAACTAAACTAATTTTCTTAAAGAAGAGTTTGTGGGACTTAATGAGGCATAACTAATGGAGGTCCCACAATCATCAGCGCCATGCTGGAAGCACCGTGGCAGGACAGAGCAGCCATTGATTCTTGCTTCAAACCTCTTGAGTTCCTAATCAGCTTCTTTGGTTGTGCGTTTCAGGCCTGACAAACCTATTGTTGGCCTGTGTCACTGGAGGTCAGTAGTTATTAGTGGCAACTGAAAACAGTTTCTCTAACTACTTATGAGCGAATTGAATAACATGCATAGGGGGACTTGGAGGGGGGATTACTGGCAGCGCAGCGAGTCCGGCCGGCGAAGGAGAGAATGTGACATGGTTTTCTAATAAGGGATGCTGCCCCCCTCCCCACCACACACACACACACACTCACACACACACACACACACACACACACACACACACACACACACACACACACACACACACACTCCTAACCTGGTCCTCCTTCCTTCACCCCCCCCCCCCTTTTCTAGTACAGACATTCGTGAATAGTCAAAAGGTTGCTTTGCCTCATATTGCTAAAATGGTATTCATAGTGAGCAATGGAATTAGCCAGTGCAAATCCTGGAATAGCATATCATTGTGTGTGTGAGTGCGTGTGTGCGCGTGTGTGTGTGTTTGTGTGTGTGCGTGCGTGTGTGTGTATATGTGTGTGCATGTGAGCATGTTATTGTCAAACAAAATGCAATGGTGAAAATGTGGTTTCATGTATTTAATTTCATGGAAATCTATTAGAGTGAGAATTGCTTTCAGAGTCCTATGACCTTCTTGAAATGTTTTTTTTTTCACTCTGTAGAAAGATGATTATTTGCAGGCTATTTTTTTCTATTTGAAAATGACTGGAATTAGGGAACTTTTTGCCTCCTGGGGCAAAGACTTGCAGACTTGTGCGGTGACTCATTCTTTCGGAAACCGAACAAATCCAGCAGGCACAGGTTTGTCATAGAAAAGAGAAAGATTGCCTCTCCTTGGCAGAATGCGAGGGCAATACACTAATTAAAAATCTCACTCTGTGTCTCTCACAACTTGCCAATTCAATGCATTCATTCGCACAGTCAAATGAAAAGCGGACCTTGCCTCTCCTAATCATTTCACATGGGGCAATATGTGGGGACGGGAGGTGGTGGAATTTATGGGAGTAAACTTTGTATATTACTCCTGACTTAAAATGATGTCTATCTAAATCATTCATGCATTAAAGCATTTATGTTACCATACAAAATACCAATAATGATATGAAATCCTCTCTGTGGAGTGGAGCCGAAATATTTTTTCTTTACCTGTGTGAGTCTTCAGGAAAATGTTTACTCATCCATTATATTCCACTCAGAAACTAGGGCAGACGCTGCTTTTAGCTTTCTGATTTAATAGTTGTTTTGGTTGAGACCAACGACACAAAACAATTCCCCCACCTGTTGTACCTGGAAAACTGAAAAAAAAAAAAAAAAGTGAACTGTGTATGATGAGGGTTATGTGTTTGGCCTATGTTTCTGTGTAAACTATGCAGCCAATAATGTTAAGCCCTTGCCAATTAGCGCTGTCTAGGTTGCTAGGTCGCCATGGTCAATTGAGGAACACATCAATAGGACTTGAAAAGGTTTCTCTGCGATCAGACCTTCTGACATATTAAGTAGAATAATGGAGAGGAAGGGAGTTGGAGGGGGGGCAGAGTCTAAAGCAAGGCTTACATTCACATTATGCAGTGCAACCTGCAATTACCTGAGAAGAATAGTCTAAAAATGTATGTACATCAGCAACATAGATTATATTCCGCTTCATGCTGTATGCTAACAGTATATATGGCTTTGAAGTAGTGAAAGACTCCTTCCAGCTCTTATTGAAATATCTGCTTTGTGTACGAGAGGCCATTTTTTATATAATGGACAACTTTTTTACTTTCTTTATGTTAATGTGCGCTGCGTGTACATGGGTATCTATTTGTGGGTGTGGATATTCTGCACAAACATGGAAGTAACACCACACAGGAGTGGCCTGAAAAACTTTTCAGACAGAAATGATGATGCCAGCACCAATTACAGTGCCCAGCCTGTCTCATTTATCCTTACAAAGAGAGGTACCCCCCCAATAAACGTAGAGAAGCAACAGGCACAATAGCCAGTGATTACCAAGCATAGCCTATTAGTACGCCATAACTATGGCTATTGAAAAGAAAAAAGAAGGGCTTCACGTCCACTTTCATTTCATGTGGTCCACCATCAAAAATCTTTGTTGACAGCTCATTCATGCCCTCAATTTAGAGACAAAATCGATCAGGAACACCTTAGCCCGATCAAAGTGTATATTGTGGAATGCATTTCTCTTTTTAATGCTCTTATCTAACTCCTTTCTGATATAGTTGCCGCGCTCAATTCCAAATGTCAGGTGCATATTGGCTCTGATGCTTCCTTCGAGTGTAGGGATGATAGCACATATACATACAGCTGCCAGGTATGTGAAGGGGTTGGAAATGGGGGCTCTCCAAGGTCTCCATTGAGACACACTGATAGCCATCATCATCATCATCATCACAGGGTGTCATCAGCAAGGGGATTGATAAGTAATCTCCAAACGTGTGTTTAAATGACCACAGAAAATGAAATGTTAGATCCTATTATAAGCCACTGCTGGTGTAAAAAAAAGAAAGGTTTGGAGGACAGCAAAGGGGAACCGACAGTGTTGCTAAGTGATGACCTTAAACACTTTGGAGTTTGTTTGCACAAATCATTCATCTTCTAAAGAGACTGACCAAAATGAGGCTGGTGTGTGTGTGTGTGTGTGTGTGTGCGTGTGTGTGTGTGTGTGTGTGTGTGTGTGTGTGCGTGCGTGTGTGTGAGGTGTGTGTGTGTGTGTGTGTGTGTGTGTGTGTGTGCGTGTGTGTGTGTGTGTGTGTGTGTGTGTGTGTGAATGAAAAAGAAACTGACCAACATTTATTTACAGTGCCTTTCAATGCATCTGAAAATAATGTGGCTATCACTGTTATTTTAAATCTAAATAACATTAAATACATAAACACGTATTTGTTTGAACTTTAAGGCATTCTTTGAAAAATATTTAGACTGTTGCAATTATGTTTGCAACATATTTTGTCTAAACTAATTTTTAATTATAGCAACAAATAGGTGTAAAATAAAGGAGGTTTAATTTTGAAGTTCTGAAGCGTTTTTGAAGTCTTGAAGACCTCTCGCTACCTTTATGCATTTAGATCCCAGGAGCCTATTCTCATTTTATCACCATAAGTGCGCTAATCCTAAATATCAATACCCCCCAAAAAAAGAAAAAAAGTAACAGACTCCCATCCAGCTTCACGCTCAAACTCAGTTCAAGTAAAAAGCGAGGATTTTTAATCAAACGTCTAAAATAATTTAAACTTCAAAAGGTTAAATTAGGAAACACATTTTTATTATTTGATTTTTGTAAGTGTAAGTGATGTTAGAAATTGTATTTTGATAAATGTATATTTTAGCAACTGAGGCATGAGCATAATAATAATAATAATAATAATAATAATAATAATAATAATAATAATAATAATAATAATAATAATAATAATAATAATAATAATAATAATAATAATAATAATAATAATAATAATGATGATGAGTGTAATTAACTTTAATGCAGCATCATAATAATGCGAGGCATTGACTCCATTCCTTTAGATAATATATTCATTTTTACAATAATTGCTCGTCATTGTGTATTTTATGGAAGCTTGCTTTCACAATAAAATTGACCAATTACATTACGGCAAAACGAAGGTATGGGTTTATTAAACACAGTAAGATCAATTTGGTTTGAGGAGTTATATTAAAATATTAATACATGAATTAATATCACTATTGAACCTGCTGGAAAGTGTTAGTGTTTTTTAAAAAGGGTGATTCCCGGTCTTAGAGTCCTGCAGACATCCTCCATGAAAGGCAGCCCTCCAAAATGTCACCTGAACAATGCTGGCTCCCTCATCGACCTTGCTTTCCTGCTCAATTTGGTCTCAATCACAACATAATGAAAATGCACTCCAAAACAGATCCCTTTTTAAAAAAATTACTTCTTCAGGAATAGCTCTCACACTTCAAGTTATTTATTGTTAACGTTCACTTGGTTTTTGAAACATATACAGCAGCCATCACGCATTTGTTCCTTTTTAACTTACAAAAGAATAGAGAAAACATAAAAGTGGACGCAATAACGATTATTATACAGTTAAACGCATTCTTGTGTGTTAGCCAAATATACAAGTCCCTACTTTATTTAATAAGTCTAAATGAATACATTAGTTTACAATATTAATATGATAAAATACCAGGTTATCACCGTAAATAAGGAGTGGTGGCTTTAGTGTACTTCAAACCTGATCCACCTTTACCCCCCACCCCCAAGTCCGAACTCAAGTGAAGCAGCATCCCTTTTTGTTTCAACAACATAGACTACGTTCAAAACATCATGAGGAAGGTCCAAAACATGGATTACAAAAGGTCCAGAAACGACATAATTGCTTTCAAGGGCAGCCATTTCTGTAATGTTCAAAAATAGACTCCCCTCTCAGAGATGTCAAGAAAATGTGCCCTGATCAGCTGGTGCGCCTCTGTGCGCCGTGTTGTCCCTCCAACACCAAAGGGCCCCCGTTTTCAGCCTCCACACACACACTCACATATATATATATATATATATATATATATATATATATATATATATATATATATATATATATATATATATATATATATATATATATATGTGTGTATATTTATGAATATTGTTTTGCTCGTGGGCTCATCCGCAGGTTCACATAGAAAAAGTGGAAAGTGACAGTATGTATTAAGTCCTACCACGTTCTGCCGTAGAGGAGGTTTGAGCTGACCATGTTACTGGTGTAATCTACAGCAGATGTGTCTATCTGGGCCATGTTGAGCTGGCTGTGCAGTGACGGGGGGCTGGGCGACATCTCCTCCAGCTCCAAAGCGTTCACCTGCTGCTGGCTCTGATGCTGGGTGAGGCTGCTGGTCGGGGATGCGAGCACAACTCCGGCTCCGTTCTGTTGTTGGCTTTGTTGTTGGCTCTGTTGTACCTGTTGTTGGTTCGGCGTCGGCGTGTTGGATCCGTTCTGGCACGGTTTACCGTCCTTGACCAAAACTGGCACGGCCACGCGCCTCGGGGACTGCGCCTGCTGTTGGCACAGGTTACCGTCCTGTTGCTGCTGCTGCAGCTGCTGCGTTGCCTTGTCCTTGGCCTGGCGCTTCATCTTGTACCGGTGGTTCTGAAACCAGATTTTCACCTGGGTCGGCGTCAGGTGGATCATGCTGGCCAGGTGCTCTCTCTCAGGCGCCGACAGGTATTTTTGCTGCTTAAACCTCCTCTCCAGCTCGTAGACCTGAGCCTGCGAGAACAGGACGCGCCGTTTCCTCCTGGGCGCAGCGTGGAGAACTGGCATGGATTTGGATGGGTCCGCCATTCCTGAGAGGCCCCCCATGCCGGACATGTTCATACCTGTGGAAGGTCCCATGAATCTAGAAACTTAAAAATATACATACATATACGTGCGTTCAATAAACAGAAGAGGAGAACACTGTTTCGCCTGAAGTAGTCTTTATTGATTGTTTTATGCGATAATTATTGAAGCTGGAAAGCATTAGCTTAAAAACACATTTGATAATAATAATAATAATAATAATAATAATAATAATAATAAATGTTTATATCTTGCTTTTAAATATTTCTCAAGCCAAAGATAATAAAGTCGTGCCAGACTTGAAAGAATGATCTCCTTTTCAGTTCAACCGTCAAACACAGTCATTTTAAATTAAATAAATCTTAAAATAAGACTTCTTTAGAGTACACTATTTGCATTATCTTGTTATCGTTAGCCCCCAAACCTAAATGGAATATTATATTAAAAAAAGCAATACATATTTAGTATTGTGCTTTCCCCCCTCATATTTCTGAAATGTTAATTTGTTTATTTATATTTACGATTAAATACAATTGAGAAAAGTGTGTATAAATGGAGTAAATAACTTACTTGTGGAGTATCTTGGATCAGGGTTGGCGCTGTACCACCCTGTTGCTGCTGCACTATTCCGCATGCTTTCCTGGTACGACGGGAGGTCTCCCATGTTGCCAATGCTTCCATTGCAGTATCCCCCCATAGCGCTGTGGGAGAACTGGGAGACGGTGTGCGGCATGTGGTAAGTGGTAGCCACGGTGGCGTTATGGCCCATAGAGTGCTGTTGCATGCCGGTCTGAGACACCTGAGGCTGTCGGTAGGCTCCCAGTGGAGAGGTTAGGTTCCCTGCGCCGTCCATGCCACTAAACTTCTTGTAGGTCTCCTCGATTGGACTCAAAATATCTGTCACTGAAAAAGGCGTAGTGTGCTTTGGGCTCAACGACATGATTCAGAAAGCAGGTAGATTTGTGTGTTTGAGCAGATCAACCGTGTTGTTGTATCGGCTCTCTCCTTGGTGGATGTCTACGTAAGAGAGTGCTTGTAGAGCGCCTGAGATCCTATTGATCGCCTTGGAGAAGGAGGCGAGCCCAGGGCGCTCTTAGCCCGGGTTTATTGGAGCCAGGAGCCAGGTTTACGACAAACACAGGGGGCGGAGCAAAACTCCTAAACCAGCAAACAATAGTCATTGACATTTTATGGAAATAATTCATGAAAAAAAAACACTTTGCTTTATAATAACTTGTATACATGAATAAAACGACGCCACATATTTCTGATTTTCTTTTTTCTGACTACTATAAACAGGTGAGAATAACCCATTATGTCCTGCACATCAGCTGATCTGACCACATATGACTATTTTGCGTCAGTAGGGAATTCCACTCTTTCTAGAAACTTTGAGAGCACTTTGAACAGACATAAGGGCCACCGAGTATCATCAAAGAGGCACAATGAAGTTGTATGACCGGCTCATTTATGCTTCTTAAGCATCATTTTGCCCCACCAGAAAGGGACAAGTCAGAATAAGCTCAACATGACAAAATGCTGAGGGATCCAAACCTGTGAGTATATATCACCACCTAACATCCATGATCCGGAGAGGGATATAATACACGGGATTTAAAACATTTTATTTGCCTGACAGCAATTCCTCCATAATTTAGGAGAAGCTGCAATTTTGTACATTTGTCAAAAATAAACGATATTCTTCATCCGACTTAATGCAATTTGGAGACAATATTGTAAGCCTCAAAACCCTCAAGTCTGGTCACCATGCACTAATGACACTTTGCAGTCTTGACCTGACATTGTAATCTCTAAGCAAACTGACTGGCGCCAGGGGAAGAATCAGAGGAAGAGAGATACAACAGGGGGGGTCAAAAGAGAAAAGAGCTACTACAAATCGCAATAATGAACACCAGTTAATGTAGCATCCCATTATAGCCTAACGTGTGTCTCCTCTATGGATCTATAATATGGATCTATAATAAATGAAATATATTGCTGCTCACAAATGTTTATATTCAGAATGATATGTGGATATTTTTCATCAACAACTTACAGCAGACAGCAGGAGCAGGTGTTATGCTTTGGGGTTATTTTGGAGACGTGAAATGTGTTCCCATCTTCTTTTTATTGGAGGAAGGAAACACTCGTCTCCATGAAGCCACTAATGTAATTTAGCATGGCATGGCAGCACGTAGCTACCTACCCTAATTGAGCAATTGAAGACGTGACATGGTCAGCCATCAATTATAGCGACACATCAAGAACACACCAATCTCCGGTTAACTCCATAGCCTGGTTGTAATAAATCATTGTTCTTATGCATATTTCAGTACCCGAGTTGCTTTTTTTTTGTCCCCTCAGATGTCTGGATTCCGCAGCGGATTTAATGTGAAGTAGTTGGACTTTATTGTTGTTGAGGTAAGGCACACAGTGCATGCGTATTCCAGAGTCAGCTGGAGTTGACGGAAAGACACCAAAGAAGGAAAAAGAAAAATCCTATAATTTAAAATGTGTCTAACAAGAGGGTGTAAATTATCTCAGTAATAAAAGAAAATCATATTGCTACAAGATTATTAACATTAAGAAAATCAACTCCTTTCTTGAGGTAAAGTAATATTTCATACCTGTAATATTCCTGTACTTGTCCAGACTTCTATGCGCCTTTTCCACTCTTTTAGCTGCGGCAGCATGGTGTCTTTTCAGGGCGAAAAGAAAGGAAGGCCTCGGCCCCAGACCTCTAACATTATGTAAATGAGGCAAACCTCTCAACCTTGTGGATTACTGAGTCAGAGAGCAGGACCCTGGTCCACAGACCCTCCACATTAGGATCCCATAAAAACCAGGAGCTGGTTGGCTGTATGAGAGCTTATTGTCCACATTAATATACTTGTCAACCTAAGTTAACTTTTTTTTTACATCCAGTTAATATGGTGTGGCCAAGGCAGCGGGAGCGGGATAAACGGACGCGCCAAGGAGCCGTGAAGAAGGCCCAGCAAAGGTTTGTTCATACATCTGACACATTTATAGAGAAAATGATCTAAATTGCAAACCTTTGTTGCAACTGTTTATGTTAATAGTTATTGGATAGAGCGTGTTGCTGTGTGTGTACAATACAACCATTGTGTGTGATACATGCTGAACAAAATATAATATTCATTTGAATTAGCTTACGATGACCTTTGCCGCCCCAAGGCGAATAAGTGGAACCCTGGTGGCTGTATGATAAAATAGAAAAACATATTTTCCCCCCTAAATTACGCACGGGACGATGTGTTCTTTTGCGCTGTAACTGTCTTGCTTACACTATAAAAAATGAACAGGCTTTTAAAATCCTGCTCTTTGAATCTCTACATTGTCAAACCTTCTCGATAATTTCACTTGGAAAATATTTCAAAAGCTTCTACAATTACTTAATTGCTAACATACAAATTAAAGTCTGTAATATTGTATTATTAAACAGGGAGCTGTGTGACAATCATTGCTTACCACTAGTCACTAAATCATTGTGTACATTAATGAAAGGACTTATTGCTGCAAAATCGCCCCATCCAAATAAACCTATAGGGACATTTTATCCAATTTTCCAATGTATAGTGTGTGAGCGTTCGTCGGATAATTTAAGTGTTGTTAACCAGAACCAAATAACAACCCATTGATGTAGTTTATATCATACAGACAACCTTTACCCGAAATTATCACCCCCCTCAGCTCAGCTCAGCACAGCAGATGGACCAGCGCCTGGTTACTGAAGTGCTTTTCTCCATCTCGTCGTTGATGGTTCAATACCCTGAGAGATGTGGAGAGATGGCTGAAGGGCCAGGGTCCTGACCTGCAACCTCAGCCACACACCGGCCGAGCACAACGTGCAGAAAACATGGGGATTTATTTTGTCTTACTGGCCCTGAATCTCTAACTTAACTTTTAATTATTTATATATAATGCGATTTAAACATAAAGCAAAACATGGTATGGCTTTACAGTTTTTAATGCACTTTAGATGCTTTTTGGCAAGGGAATAATTGCCACCTTAAAGATTAGAATAAAAATGCCAGTGCACTGCTATCATAGAACCTAAATCCAGTTATCATTTTGGCTGCGTAATTTACGCACGACTTCGGCACATGCTTTTTCCTTTGTCTTGTCAAATCTAATAAGTGCACTAAGGGGTCAAACCGTGCACTTATTGATTTGACTTGATTTCCTATTAATTTGACTTTATTTCTAGGGATTTGTTATTGATACACCAACCCCTCCTTTAAATAATATATTGCGTCTTGGGTATGGTTCCTAAGAAAGAGGTAGACTTACAAAGCATTGTGCTTCGTAAGAGCGTGATTACGCACAGGACTGCTTCCCAAAGGGTTCTAATTGTATCTCTAAATTTGAGGAGAAACATAAATATAATAAATTAGAAATAAGGAAAAATCTATGTGGAGTCTTGCAAGTCTTACAATATAAATGAAATGTCTGGCGACAGAACAAGTGTAAATAAATTACTTGTAATTATTTTCTATCAAACAATAAGCGATTCACTATAAATGTAGGTTGATGGCAAAATGTCTGTTGCTCTGTTTGGTCTTATCTTACAAGGAATTAAAATATTTTTTCGGGGCGTTATTACACGAGAAATATAATAAACATGCGTACTATTCCGATAAGCAGAAACCCCATTACTAACTTAGAATAATGGCACTGAATCTTGCCACACCACAAATTAAGTGTCTTCCTCACTCCAACCTTAACATTAACCACATCTGTATCGTGGCCGGCGCAGTGGCTGCATTGGTGAGAACATTTGTGCAGAAAAATCCACACCTGCAAGTCAGTATAGTACCATTTAGATCAAATACTTTCTCTCCTCTTAAATCTCCGAGCAGTGTGAGAGTAAAAAGCGGGCAGGTGCATATCTTTCAGCTGCACTACTTGAAACGGTGCGGTTCCTCAGCTAAGTAGGTTAAAGGTCCTCCCAAGTGGAGAAAGTATGTGACAGGCCTCTTGAAGACCGTATTCTTCTGCAGGAGTTTGCATTCATTCACAATTAATGTCGCTTGATGGACGAAATGATGCTAATAGGGCGCCAAAAAACAGAATATGGGCTTTTATGGGATGCTGACCGTAATCTGAAAGCTGGGAGGAAATTGGTAGAGAATCCACATTTGTAATAGGATTAAAATGTAGAAGTTTTTTTATTTTGTATGACTGTTTTCACTGTATACCTTGCAGTACTTCATTTACTTGATTGCAGCTATGTTATAATCACACACTGAAAACGGCACTGACTGCTGGGGGAAATCTATAACTGGCATTATGCATGAAACTACTGCACTTTTACTGCACAACACACACACACGTTACACTCTGTTTAATTATTGGAAGCAATTTTAAATGGTATTAACTTCCTATCTGTGTCAAATAAACAAGGTTCCTTGAGCTCTTAAGCTACTAAACCAAGGCCAGCTACAGAAAATGACATAACATTAGACAAAATAGATGATGGTAGAATATGAAAAACAACTATTTTCTTTTTGTGAATAGAAATTCTAGCAAAAAAAAATATAACTTCTATGATTTAACATCACTTTGGAAATGTCATGCTGCTCCTTGCTGTGAGAATTAAGTTATAAAGTAAAGTTAAGGATGTTTGAATTCAATATTTAATCTTACTTTACAAATGATTACAATGTGGCCATACCAAACTGATCAGCTGTCTCTTTCCTAAAAAGAAAACTAAAATGAGTTATGAGGTACAGACATTATGCTTATGAAATGGCATTGCTCTAATCATAAACTAAAACATATAAATCATAGCTAAACCTCCATCCTGTAATTTTGTTCAAACTATAACTCAATAAGTTTCTTTGAAAAATATTAATATGATCGTTTCAAAGAATGTTTGCATCAAATAGATGCACACATAACTAAATACACATAAATAAATACATTCTTTATATCTATACCTTGATTGAGTTTGAAAAATAAATAAATAATAATTCCACCTTTCGGGGTCTGTAACACATTTAGCCTCCTGAATTTTTAGGTACTGAGGGTTCTGTGAGTGCCGCTGTCCTCTGCATTGTTTTGAGTGGCAACATTTTAACATAGCTGCTCTCTTTTGTTACAACAATTTAAAAAAAACACAGCAGATCAATGCAGATTACCAAAGTTCCAAGGGTAGCTGGTTGGTCCACTCCTCTGCTGCACTAATTGTGGCATCAGTGAGGGCAGGTAAACAAAGCTGTTAGAGAGTGTGGTTGTGACTCAACGGGCTCACTCTAGCTTTGTCACCATGTTACTCATATGGCAGAATGTCTCTGACAATCTTTCTCTGCGTCTAGTTGCCCCTGGTAGCTGATTGTTGTGATAAGATGAAGCATGGTCTGATGACATGTCCTGAAATTTAGAATAAAAAATGTGGTTCACTTCACTGCAGAAAGCGTACTTGTGTTCAAGTGCTGGAATTATAGATTTAGCTATGAACTGTTTTTCTTGTCATCAAAGTGCAGTCGGTGCAGTGACGTTAGAGCTCATGGTTGCGATGCTGTGTCTTGTCATTGTTTTATTTTATTTTTAAGCTACCTTTTTTATCACAATTAAAGGAGATTGAGCATAAAGTTGATTTTAATAAAAAACATAATTTGCACACCTTTTGGCCTTTTATGCAGGTTACATGGCAATGTGACCTTTTTGGGGAATGTCCATGCATACTGTGTACTTTCAGTGCCTTTATTTTAACAGGAATTTTGGGTTTTGATGCCATAGAAAAAGTTCAACTGGATGCTATTCAAGCTGTGGACGTTCCACACCATCATGTGTCGGAAAATAAATAATAATAATAATAATGATAATGATCAAATGTGGTTTTATACCTGAAATGCATGCAAATCGCTGCAATCTGCATCAAGTGTTTCCTGATGTCCATTTATGCCAGGAATTCATTTATTAGGCTTGTTTTCATGCAACAGTCAAGAGATGCATCTTCTAATCAAAAGTTTCAAAGCCCTTTGAGTGCTGTGTGGAGACGGAAACTTTTTAAATGGCTTCACAACTCAACAATGGAAATGTGAACAGAAGCTGCATATCAATGCGGTATTTTTACCTGTCTGTTTATCCCCACTTTGGGATGCTTTTATCCAGCCACCTGATAGCCTACCATTATTTAGATGAATCCACATAAACACATCACAAAACTACTTCAAATTCTGAATGTATTGATCCTGACAGACACAAGCACGTACCACGTGCTGCAATTTAGATTATGAAGTCCAAACCCATTCTTACTGCACTGTGTAGAAAGATTATATTGTTCATTTCTGCTCGCTTTCTTTCCAGAAAATGGACACTGTCTAAATCAACTGCTACATGCTGAAGCCAGTTAAACCTCTGAGAGTAAAAGATTATCTGCAGAGCTAAAAATAATAATAATAATGATAAATAAAAACTATATTTAAGTATTAGTAAATTAGTTTAACATGATATTACTAATGTGTGTACATAATCACTGTTGTGCTGTTTATTTTAGTACTGTATGCGTATTTAACAGAAATATATCAGAATATTATTTTAAAATAATTGTTATTGTTATAATTATTATCATTTCTAATGGATTCTATACTATAGAATTGGGAATTCATATTAACAAAACGTTTTTTTTTCATCTGAATAATTTTAAGTAATATAATTCAAATAATACTGTTTTTGTCAGCATTATTTTTAATAGACAATATTGCGTTTTTTACTTTATATTATATTATTCATATTTTTGTTCAAGTCACGGTCACCAACCGCTTTCCCTCTTGCATACCATTTTCAAAAACAAAACAAACAAACAAAACACACAAATAATAAACAACAATTACTTATGAGTTATTTTGAAAGTGGGACATTTTTATTTTTATTGCCTTTCTCGAGGCAACATTTGGTTTCCATGTTGACAAGCAGAACAAAATAACCAACACAATGTCAGCTTCCATTGATTGACTGCTGTTCCTTTCATCAAGCTATTCTTTTACCGACAGGAAGTTAGTTAAGTTCGCTTCACAGGAGACATATGAAAACATGCCCCCAAGGCAAACTAAGACAATACTACAGTGTGCTTTATATACATGGACACAGTTAGATAATGTCATGTTTAAAGCAGCAATCCTGTGTAAAATGCTCATGTTAAAATATAAATATAAAGCTGATAGGTATGCTATTCAGATTGTGCTGGCTCATCTGTTAATAACATCCACACTTAGCATATATACAATTAGTCAGATAATTTGTGAGCAATGTCCTGCTAAATTATTTTAATTTAGTTCTTTAGTGGCCATCAGAGGAACTACAGCAGGGGAAAAAGGTCAAAGTCATTAATGTCTAAAGCCCTTAATAATAACCGCAGCAACAACACTGGATGCACATTTTGTTTCTCTCGATATACTGCAATGGAGAACATGGACATCAGATTGTAATGACATGTAATGCATGACAACGAGCATTGTGTCCTGAGATACAAACCAAAGGAGAGCTGGCATCAGTGACAGATTACATTTAAATTAAACAGTGTGCTGTATCTAATACAACAACTATTACTAAACTAAAGTATAAATGATTGTGGCTGAAATGACATTAAAACACAATATGAACCATGATGACATGACATTATGAATAGTCCTCAGTGACATGAATCAGTTCTGAGGTATGGATGGAACTACTTTAATAAATGACACATTGCATCTCTTTATCTTTTCATTTTTTCCAAAGTTATACAATTAAAAACGCGACCCCAGATGAGCGGTAGACGATGATATTAAATGATATCAATGCATAAGATTGAAAGATGTTTTAAAATTTCACATTTCTGGAAGGTGACATCTAATGCTTCCATTTTATGTTTTCTTTTCGATGAGTCCCTAAACACAACACATTAGCCTCATGGCACTGACAGGACAGGGACGTATCTCACATGGCAGGAGAGTAACATCTGCTGTAAATGCTCTATTCTAATAGAATAGATCCTCAACCGGGAAAAGCAAGGGTAGCATAATATGGAGAGTAAATAATATGATTAATTTAACATCTATTCACTGCCTACTCCATTAACATCATGTAGAAGTTATTATGTTGAGCTTGAGGCCAGCACTTGTATGTGTCAGTATAAGATGTTAAAATATAAGTATAAGAATGATACAGTCTGCACTCTACCAGCATATTTATTATCAAGCATGCTTACAGAAATAGTTCATTTTACAATATGATATTGTGGTAATGCAACTTAAAAGGTTTAAGGAAAGTAACCAGAGTTATAACTTCACAACTAGAATTGTAATAATTTGCTTTAGTGGAAATAAACAGACTCAATTCAAATGAAGTGGTAACATTTGAATATAAAGAAGAAGGATTTAAATTAGTCTTACTGAATTCAGATCAATTCTATTATCACATTTTTTTAATAAGCTTGGAGCTTTGAAACATTTGAGTGAAAAATACTTCATAGATTTAAGTTCGACAAACTGAATGGATTTGTTACTATTAACTTTATTTACTCAAGTTACTATAACAATAAATACTTTTGTTACAAAGACATTGTTATGCTTGAATTGTTTGAGTTAATGAACCAACTAATGAATAGTTTAAGGCAATTGGTTTGTGAACTAATTTACCAGGTGTTGCAGTGCTTATAAATTCTATTTAGTTAACAAAATATGAAATCAAACATATGTAACTATAATAGTCAAGCCCTAAAGGTGGTCCCACAAAATTATCTTAAGTATTAATATATTCACATATTTGAGTATATACCATCAGATGTATGATGATATATTTGCATTGTAAGGTATTTTTATTAAATTACTTTTACACATCCTACAGTTCTCACAATTCCACTGTTCTTCTTTAGACCCAAGAATCTTTGAAGTTAAAGAAAATGTATTTTAAATTGAAATGTTAGCCATGTCATTGTCAGCCGATGTCACACACAATAGTCCTAATATGTTTGTCTGTTCTTACTGACTTAAGAAATATAAAAGCTAACAATTAAATGATACCCACAGAGTTTTATTCTTTTTCTCCCGTGTTTAAAGCTCTTTGTGTCCTGCGTGTCTGACTTCCTGCTGCTGTACAGTAATAACAAGTCTGTCTGGCTAATGGCTCTCCTGCTTGTTGGTTTTGTCTCGTCTTGTTTCAGTGCTTCTTTCTCTCTGGAAGGATGTCGGCTCTCTGTGCTTTGCCATCCCTGAGGACGCTTGATGTCATCTTGTCTACCTGATCATTACACTACCTGCTCTCCTCTACAATGCTGCCCTCTCGCTGCTCCGCCACTTGAAATTCTTGGCTGGCCTCTTCTCTGAAACCATCAGGAAATTGTGCGCTAAAACGCTGCAGACTGTTCCCCCTCTCTCCTCCCTCCAGCCATGTGTGCAGGAGCCAGAAAAAGATTCCTCCACTGCTGCTCAGTCAAAGGGAAAACACACAAAATGTCCTTCAGCCGCCTGCCACCGCTCACCTCTCACAGCTTTTATAGGACTTATTGATGTTTGTAGTGTGTGGCATTTTACTGCAATATCCAAGTACATTTAATGGACACAAACCAAGTTGTTTGAATAAAGAGTTCCTTTTGTAGATTTCATCGTTTATTAAGTCCCACGTGTAAAGAAGCACAGGTGTAAATAATAAAATGAATGATGGCTTAATACCATTTGGCTGCTTCAGTGTAAGGGTCCTGGTGTTGAGGATGCTGCTTCACTGTCACACAGTCATGACTATTGCTTACATTATTAGTAACAGCTGTGAAAGGTGCAATGTGGAGTGGAGTTTTCAGTACTTGAAAGCCTAAGTCACGGCGAAGATGCCCCAAGAACACCGCTAGTGTCTATTTAAGCTGAGCAAACAATATATTCCATTCATGAACACAATGATTTACAAACATTAACACACTGCGAGTGAATGTGTTCATCTGCAGTTCAAACTACGTGTAAATGATCTAGATAATAGGAATGAATAACAAATCATGTGCTCTGTATATTGAAATGTTGGTTTATTTCACATAAAGCTAAACCTGTTTCAATGTGAGCACCTGAGTATTGTTCTAAGACTTGAAACTTACACATTTTTCTATAAGGTCCTTTTTACACACTGTTTGTATTGTGTAATATAACAATTTAACTCAGTAAGGTAATAAATCACTACATTGTCAGTTACATTACTGTCAGTAGACGCGACACAGGTACATTTTTACTAAAGATTATTTAACAGAAGACTCTTTCACATGTATTAGTTGCTTGTAAAGTATGCTGATATTTGAGTTAGTTAGGTCTACTTCTCTCTTCTTATTCTTCCAGACTCTTACTGACAATTTGGCAGCATGCAGAAACTCTTTTTAGATATTCTGAAATCAGTGTAGGCGTAAACACACTAACACTTGTACTGAAACACTGAAGAGCATCATGTAACAAAAATGATTTCAACATTTCAGTTCATTTTTTGTCAGGTTGTGTGAACATGGCAGCAGTGTGAAGATGGCAGCAGTGTTCTAGCAGTGATCTGGCTCACATCCGTACAGTCAGTGGAGACCCACAGTAAAGAACGCAGCGTCCTGCTGCTGGACATTAAGCAGTGGAGGGTGAAGAAGTGTCTTGCTCAAGAGCAACTCAGCGGCATCTACAGAGGGAGGGGACGCCTCTAACTATTAGTTTTTCTTTCCCAGTTGCACTCAGCCGGCTCATCCTGGGATTTAAACCCTCGCAGATGAGCTTCTGTTAGATGGCCCACTGTTCTGTTCCATCGCACACTTCAAAATAAAAGTCCTGAAATAACTGTGCTTTTACAGTAATACGCCTGTTGTATTTACTGAAATTGTTTGACATTAGAGATTATGTACTTCATGTATTAAATGTAAAAGACACAAATGCATCTGATATACACTATTCTTCATTTCCTAAAGTAACTAATTTACACAATATAGCTTTCCATCATAGGGACATTCTCTGGAACTCCTATATATTTTATTCTTCCTGATGTTTATGGGTTTGAAGTATTAAACTTGAGCATGAGTTGTTTGTTTTTGACTTTTGTGCACCTTCAAATGAATACACATCTGAAGTTTCATCGTAATGAACATAGGCTGGAAGATGCACGACACACACTACCAAATCCACCATTTCATTATACGTTTGGGGTAAATGCTGGGCAGTGGTGGAAAGTAACTAAGTACATTTACTCAAGTACTGTACATAAGTACAATTTTCAGATTTATGTACTTTACTTATATATTTCCATTTCACACTATATACTTCTAGTCCTCTACATTTTATATATTGTTATTTTTATATTTATTTAATAACTTCAGTTACTAGTTACTTTGCAGATGTAAAATATTAATACAAAATGTTAATCAACTAAGACAGCAGCATATAAAGTAATTTAAATTAGCCACACCTTTATAACCCAGTGATATCATATATATGATTCTGAAATGGGCGTTCTGCATGAGTACTTTTACTTTTGGTACTTTAAGTATATTTTGGTGCGAATACTTACGTACTTTTACTTCAGTACGATTTTGAATGCAGGACTTTTACTTGTAACAAAGTATTTTTACACTGTAGTATTGCTAAGTAAAATATCTGCTTCTTCCACCACTGGGTGAAGGTAAACAATGACCTCATTAAATACAGTATATACAAATGTTTAGATTCACTTAAGTGTCACGAGGAAAGGCATTTATTCTGAATTCAATTTTAGAGTGTGTTCATGAGTGAGTGTGTGAGCTGTTTTTATTTGTTTAATGCTGTAGGTGTGTATCTCCCCTACAGGCTAACTACTGTGCACTGCTGTAGTTAAACTACAACAAAGCATCATGTGTTTCATATGTTGCATCTTATTCTGTAAAGTGAATATTAAAAACTGCTGTCAGATACATTTATTGGAATAAAGTTTGCAGTATTTTCCCCTGAGTAAAAGCAAGAGTCATTCATAAGATACTACATTACTTGTGTAAATATACCTTATTTATATAGAGTTAATTATACGGTAAATATATTTATGTTATTATGAAAATACAGCTGGAACTTCTGTTATGTTTGTTACATAATGTTAAATGAGTTGCATTCATCCTTCCTACTGAAAGCATCATCAAGTTGTTTAGTGAAACTTAATGGCTACTTTTGTAACCCCCTAAAATAAAATAAAAAACATACAATGATTATTATGGTGGCATTTTTTTTATTGAACAAGTCTAGTCAATTTGTACATTTTAAAACAACAAACTTTGGCCAAAAGTGCGGTACAGATAAGTTAAAAATACGTTTAAATCATTTTAAATAACAATAAATACATTGTAAAAATACAAAAGAAGAGCACAGTACACATAAATACATGATGTAAAATAGAATATAGACAATCATTTATTGTTATTTATGTTTGTGAAGACTCAAAGTAAAAATGTAGGCTCTAAGAATGAATATATTAAAATGCCGACAGTAATGGAAGACCTGGCAGTTCAGTATAAACTGCACAATCCGGGCAGCAATGGAAAATTCTTGCCAAAGGATTTTAACTGTGGCAATGGACACATGATGTGAGGGGCCCGAAAGGTCGAGTGGGGCCCTGCAGCAGAGGGGGGTTTTGTGCCTTGCTCAGGTGTACTTTGGTAATGGCAGCCACTATACTCCCCTTTATAATGAACTCAGCCCTCTGTGTTGGACAGCTGACAGTGAAACGAGGACATACAGGCATCAGTGGTTGCTTTGGGGGGATTGTGATTTTTATTTCATTTGAGCTTATTTCATGCCTTAGAGTTCCAGTGTCAAGGAAAGGACAGTGGAGTGATGGGACGATGTTTGTAGCACTACATTGCCTTTGTGTGGTTAAATCATGGTCAGAGGATTGTATAATAAATTGAAGGTTATTGCTTCCGTCTTACGCATCGCAAGGAGCATAAAGACTGAACGTGGTACAATAAAGTCTTTGCTCGATCATGTTGAAATACTGCACCTATTCAGCAAAGCAGGTCCACGTAAAGACATATCACGGAGAAGCTGTTTTCATTTATTTTCCATTCAGTGAAGTTAGCTCCGTAACACATTATAAATTCACCACAAGGGTACAAGTGCACAAACACATGATGGGGCACAACTTGCTACACATATTTGTACATCCTCTTTAAGCAGGAAGTTAATTAGGCAACTTGAATTGGTAAAACGCGTCGCTGCCACATTGTTGCTCTTTGATCATCACGCATGCTGATTGAAGCATGTCTGAAACAGATGATGGCGGGTTGTTATGAGGCTCAAAGCCCCAGGATCCATTTGCAGTGCTGGCATCTCAAGCACCTCATGTTCATCCTCTGAAGAAGGTGAGACAATCCATTAAGTGAAAGGCATAAACACTCAACTCTGGGAACCTGATAGTTGGCGCTGTCCCCCATCCAGCCCATCTGACTGCAGCGGACTGTGGGTTTTATACAAGATAATTCAAGTCCTAAGATGGAACATTGAGAAAGAGAAGACAAAGGGAAATAAGACCATATGGCAATTTGCATATCATAACACAGTAGCACAACTTCTAATAGAAGAGCTCACAGATGCAAGACACAGACTAGTGGGTTCTAAATATGAATTATTATGCAGCGTTAGTGTAACTTTACCTGCAACAAATCACAAAATGTAAACTTAACATATTATCTATATCACCAAAGTCTTAGATTTACGTTTCAGCATATGACGTTTGCCATATGTATTTTGGTCTTCTTTGAGCAACACACATGTATTGTACAATTTAAAAGAATCAATTAATAACAATGATTTAAGTAACAATAATATATCTGATCTTGTACATAAATTGGGATGAAAACACAAGTTGTTAGTTAGTTTTTCTGCACAATGTCATTAAAATGCAGCGTTTAAAAAAAGTATCAAACCACATCTTAAATACCACAAATTGAACAAAAGCATTTGAATGAATATTTCTTCTGAAATGCTAAATTGATTGAGAGGACAATTGGGAGGCATTGTCAATCACAGTCTCAGTCCATTACAAACACTGTTATGATCACCTCACAGGATCTGCAATTATTATAATTCTTGTTCTCACTAAAAGTCACCTTGTGTGAAATTCACTTCTTTGTTCAACCAACAGTGTTTTAGCCAATGAGAGTGTGTGAGAAACATAATGTAGCCACTGCAACTTAAAACTAAATGGACTTTTTTCTAATTTAAAGTTTCCATTAGGAGGGTTTTAACATCCCTTTACATTTAGAGCATATTGTTACATTAGCATGAGAAGCACTGTTATCTTTTTTTTAAGTTTCGCAGAGTGACTTTTTTAAAAGGTAAAAAAGGAAAAAGAGCAAAATCACAAATTGACATCCCAGGTCATGGCACAAAACTAATTGCTGGTCACCATATATGTCCAACTTTTTCCTACAATAAAGCAGCTTAAAAAGCATGAATGCTATTATTTTCCCTCAGTAATGTACCAGAGTGTGCACACCAGTGAGAGCAGGCGGACGCTGAATGAAGCAGTCCTGCTTGAGACACATTTAGTTGTTAATAGCTCTCAACAACCTCTTATTTTTTACACTGACTGTCACATTGCTTTGTCATTGACTCTCAGAGAGAGAGAGAGAGATGGGTTATCCACCATTACAATATGCTGAATATGTTTGTTTTGCTCCAACTTGCAACATGAAATCCACTGTCAACGTTTCTTACACCTGGTGAGATTGCCTGCTACTTAAATGTGTAATGAACCTATGGAACTGGTTTCCTACTGATACATACATAATATATCATGAAGTTTTCAAATATTAATCATAATAATAATTGTAACAAAATGACAAGCCAGTATGATTTTTTGTAGTCCTTTATTTCATTCACCACGGGATTGTTTTACATGGCTGCAGTCGTGGAGTACTAGCAGACAGGTGGAGGGAGGTACCTGGGAAGAAGGAAAAAAAGCCCTGCTCTGTCTGAGCACTCTACCAGATCAGATCACGACAGTCTCTGTGTGTACTCTGCAGACTCTGCTGTTTTCCTAATCTCAAAATTCAGCAAAGTCAAGAACCTTGACGCTCACTGCCTTTTCACAAAGATGCCTCTACACCAGCAGCTGCTCATCTGAAGCGTTCTAAACTCAGACCTACTGCTAGCACAATTTGAGAACTGCACAATCAGCGTCTCCCACAGCAAAACACTGATGCATGTTTTGTCTTGTCCAAAGAAAAGCTAATGTTTAATTCCATGTGAGGCACTTATAATATCTTGTTCAATATTACTATCAGCATTTCATTATTCAGAAAAATGACAGAATGTTGGTCAGTCCTGCCTTCTCTTTCTCTCACTTTCAGGCTGACTCGGAACATGAAAGAAGCTGAAACAATCGTTTACATCTACTGACACTTTAAGTTAGTGAAAGTGACCTTACATGGAGGACACTTAAGCAAATGGGTTCTGCATTTTCTCTCAGCTGTGTTTTAATTGCATGTGAAAGCACAACATTGAGCACGGCTGATGAGGAAAAGGAGCTAAAAGCAAGTGCCATGACACCTCGGAGTAAGTAGCAGGAGAGCAAATTGTTAAAGCAATTAAACAATATAGTCAGGGTGTTTATTTTTCTGGATACATGATTGCAGGTGATTTAAATGATACATGTCATACAGAGGTAGAATGTGAGGTATGTGACACAATCCTTTTATGATTAGTAAATCCTTCCCCTTTCAATTCCACACGCTAGATGTTGTCTTCTTATTAACCTATACGTATATTAACCCCCTTAATTCAAACTAAACTGCCAAATTAACATCAAGATTTCTTTGGATGGGTTCAAGACGGACAAGGGCATAGCTTGTAATCAGAAAGAAGGGTTAATTATTCCATAAAATATATATTAAATAAGTCATCTACAAATTGTGAATGCATTTAAAAGAAATGCAAAGCAATGCTGAATATTTACCTCATGAAATAAACAGGCTTGTTGCAGACTGTTGCAGGCATACACTGTGTGTTCTCTGTATTAGCCATACATAATACATATGGCTATTCTCTGCTTTCATATTGGATACAATAAGAAAAAGAATCCCATTTTTATTCATGTTATAGACGAACACAACATGGCAGAGGTCGGAGATGCTCGAAGATGCTGCAGGTTTCTTGTCTTTCTTTCTTTAAGCTCCGCAGAAAACGACCATCAAGCTGCAGCTCTACGGTTTCTTTCTTCGTTTAAAGTCGCAGATACTGGTGTGTGTTAGTCAGCTCTCAGCTCACCGGGTTCTTCTCATGCAGACGAGGGGGCTGATCTGAACAATGCTCGGCAGACGCTCTTGTCCCTCTGAGTAAACTTGTGGATTTGCTCACCCTAATAACTCCTTATCTCTTGGACATATTTTAATGAGATTTTGAGATGTCCATCTCTGTATTCCCACAAAAACAATAAACAGAAGAAATCCTTGACCAGATTTAGAAATATTTGTATCTGAATATTATTTCTGCTGTCCTGTGCAGATGTGTTGCTCTGTGTTTTTTGTCTCCACACCAGCCTTAGCGAAGTGATCAAAACTCTTGCAGATTAAACATTTCTTTCCTCCTTTTCTCACTGCTCTTCCATCATGTCCAGCATCCTTCCACCCCCTGCTGGTGCTTCTCTTTCTAACCCAATGAGGCCCCCTACAGGTGCAAGCTCACTGATGCTGAACAGAGCAGGTGCATAAAGATACTAGCCTTTTATTTTGTTTTGACCCATTTTTGCAGTGCTTTGCATACTTCTTCTCCGCATGAGGAGATGTCGGTGTTCAGGCACTTTGCAGGCAAGTCCAACATTGACAAGTGAGTAGATTCTAGGTACCAAATAAGATTTATATGAATTTTAAAGAAAGCCATCAGACTCCACTGATCTTCTGTCTCACGTTGTCACTAAGTGCTTCGAGGGGATATTTGTTGTCTTTTTCTGTTAGATTCTTTCCTTTCACCAAAGAAAAGAAATAACAGTGATGCAGTTTTTTTCATATTGCTGAGGACATGTGGCTGAAAGTCTTCTTTGTTCTGAAGGACACTGATTGAGCTCAGACTTTCCTTGAAAAACCTCACTTCAGCTCCATTGTTCACTTTCACTGGAGTGAATTAATCTGCACCATATTTTTCCCCCTATCCTATTGCGCCACACCGTGGAAACACCAAGCAGTCTCTCTCTCTCTCTCGCTCTCTCTCTCTTTCTCCCTCTCTCTCTCACCCTCTCTCTCTGTTTGAAATGGAAACTGTGCTAATTGCATGTGGACTGTTTACGTTGAGGCTAGTTTGTTTTTCGAGAGCGATATGATTATGCTCTTAAGATCCATAACAATGTCATGAATCAAGTTTGCCGGGGTGTCTGCTCATTTAAAAAAAAAATGGAGGAAAAAAACATGTTAATTTTAGCAGTTGCAGTTTAATTTCGCACTAATTTGCAGAGCTGGAACGAGATGAAGTTGGATTGTTAGACATGTGCAGGTAAACGCTGCATGACGCCAACTACAGACCTCTGCTTCCATCTTGTGGCAGCTCGGCGCAACACCTCCTCCTCCGCCGCTCCCTCCCTCCATCACTCCCTCTCTCTTTAATATCGGCACTGTGGCGAATCTAATCTGGATCTCCTTTAAGGCAATAAAACCCAGATAGCTTCCTTTAAATGAAAAGCACCGCTTATTACCAGCTTTGAAATCCTCGTTTATTTGGCGATGTGCATGATAGAAAAATGATTCATGTCGAGGTTCAAATGGGCAGGATGACGAAGATCCATGGTGTCCCAAGTGCATATTTCCTCAAGTATTGTATTCCAAGGTATATAATAGTGTTATCCACGCAGGTTGAACTATGCTGCACGCCACAAGATGCTTGTTTTAATGTCGCCTGCTTTATCCCTTCAAGCAGCCAAAAGCAATTTCCGATAAATCTGACCCTGTTGCTGAGCTGCTCGTGGGGCGGTGTAATTTTCTGGCGCGTTAATGACAAAACACGGGTGCAAAGCGAATATTGTTCACCGTAAAAGTTGATCATAAAGGCTCTTACCCAGCTGATATTTTATTTATTTTTGCCTCGGTTTGGGGCAAACACAACACAGCTGACTGGACGCACGAATCAGTATTTTGAGTTCACCTAAAAATGTGTTTAAATCCACAATACATCTGGGATCAGACTCAGTGAACTTTAGATTTAGAGGGTTGCTAAACAAATATATAAAATGTATAATAACATCAAAAACAATATAGGAATATAAATGGACAATAAACATGTGATATTTAGAAATACAAGAGACATTTTATAAGGTAATTTCTAGTCTTACTAACGGCAGTAAATCTTGGCGCATTAGTCCACTAAACACCTGCCAATAACCCCAGCTTTTGTTACCATGGAAAAACATCTGCATCCCACAGCATCATTTCCAGATTCTCGGATTCACAATAAAATTAGAATGCAAATGGCAGCTTCAACATTGAGATGAATCCATTTTACTATTTTCATATTTCTGTAATTGCTACCAGCATGAACAGCGTATTCGGCCTAACTTACAAAATCCAGGAATCTTTCATTGGAGCAGAATGTCCCGAGCAGCTCAGTTTTACACCTGATTCGGAAATCCATAAACCGGACTAATGGGGGCAAATTGTGTCAAATATTTTTTTCCACAAGTCTATTTTAAAACAGGCCTACGCATAGCAGCGGGGCTCAACGCAAATAAGGAAGAACACTGTTCACTGTTCTGGTATTAAAAATAGTTTTTTCGCGCTGTGACGAGCGACTTTTTAGGACAGACAATAATCAGCCTTTCAGTGTGGAGAACGGGGGAGAGAGGGGAAAGAGAAATGAGAAGGCTGTTGTTGGCATAGCTCTATCAAGGAAGAAGGACTCCCTGTTATCTGTGAATGGGGCTTCTTTTTTTTGTTGTTGACCAGAATAGATATACCACGAATTTTTAATTCGTTTTTCTTTGAGAGACAACAATGCTTTATTTGAAAGCTTGATACAATTTGGGGTTTGTGAGAGATCCTTTTCTCCTTGTCCGAGCCCAGCTGCCCATATGGGATACAACGTGTGCAGCAAAGATCACAATGGCACCAAGTGACAGGCAGGACAAAAAGCCCAAGGATACATCTCCCTGACTCTGAACAGCACCAAGAAACTCTGTCAGTCTCTCTATCTACACTGTCTGCAGCCCCACTCCTCCCGCTGCTGCTCGTTAACATGCACGCCTCTAACATCCAGCAACACCAGGCCTGGCCTTTTGTCTCCGTGTTGTGTCGTGTACTGTATTATGCAATGATGGAGTCACAAAACTGCCTCATCACAGAGGCAAAATCTGAGTGCATGGAGCCATACAAAGCTCTACATTTTCAGTTTTTTAAATTGGTCTGAAGACTAGTCCCATTTGTTAAATTGTATTTAAAAATGTAAGATAGAGTCCACTAAAATCCAATCACTATCCAACATCCTTTGTCACCGCCTTTTTGAAATTCACTTTATAATTCCCGTCTCATATCATATTTCTCCTCACGCTCCATAATAAATGTGGTATAAGCGATAATTGGCACGCTATACTGCGTAGAGTTCTTGTTTATCCACAACTACATCAAAAACGAAAACTATAGGAAAACTGCTGATTTATTTGACCTACAAGCTCAACCAGTGGTGAAACACAAAACCTTTTCTGTCCGGGACAAATTGAGTCTGTGTCGCCCACAAAAGCAGTAGCCCCTTGAGACACAATTCTGTAAATAATTAGCAAATCTGCCCAATTTGGCTGTTTGTTCAGTGATGATAGGGGCGAATCTAACATCTGTTGTGGGATTTTTGTCCCGGGACAAACACGATGCATGGATTTTTCTACTAGGTTATCATATTTACCCAAGATATTTACTGGAGTCTGATAATCCGCAGTGCGCTGCTACGGATCACTGGGGAGCCATTTGTGCTAGTTTTGGTTGAATATGGGGACTCATAGAGCAAAGTATAGTTTAATGCGGAATATCGTTGCCTCCACATTATATGATCACATTAAAAAATAACTTTATTAGGCGGTTAAAGCCCATCTGAACCGTGCGTATTTTAGTTGACCGTTGGCCGTGGTTAAACAAAGAAGACTGGTGACTCATTGATTATTCCTGCTCTATTTGCAGTTTAGCGCTTAACAAGATAACAAAACATTTATTGGGTTAAACGATTTTTCCCCCCACAGTCTACCACTTTACACCCAAGTCCGGGAGTGGATGGGGATGCTGACAAAAAGGAGATCTTTTGACTCAAAAGCTTCTTATGTGGAGAAGCCCTCTTATATTAAGTGAGTGGATTTTAGTCCCATTTCACAAGTGACTTTAGGCTCTTTATTAGTGAGGTGTTCGGATTGGGAAAAAATATTCTCCGGATTAAATTTGCTCAAAAAGAAAAGAAGTGAAGTGCGCTGGAGATTTATTCCCTGAGTCAAGCTCCATTCTGTGGCACAATAGTGTTTAGCTCCTCACCCTTCATTGTGATGGTAGCGATGTCTTTTCAGAGATGATCAAATTGAATATAGGACACTTAGATAAAGCAAACCCTCATTTCAGAAACACAGCATTTTATTTTAAAATCCTCATAAAAAATGTTGGGATATTTAGCCATCACCGCGCGGCTACACTGTTATTTACATAATGTGATATGACACGGCAGTCATAACGTTTTGCCAAAACTCACTCCCTCGTTGTTTTTGAAAAAATGTGTAAATATATAGAGGCCGATTTTCAGCTTTACGCTCCCGAAAGCTCCCTAGTTTGCAAACATTTGCCACAAAATATTTACAGGAAATAAAAAGAAAAAGAAAAATAGCTGCAAAGTTGCCAGTGTTTATTCATGGCCATAAATATTTTTTCGGTCCATAAAAGAAGCAAGAAATTAAAATTTCTATAATTATAAAGTGGTTCGTACGTGCTGATAATAACACGAAGGGACAAAAGAAATAAAAAGAAGAGGAAAACATCTCTACAACCAACACACAACATACTTTACAAAAAATTTCACAATAAGAGCATTGACATTCTTAATAAAATCTATAAGGGAGAGGTTCGGACCCAGTTCTCTTAACGAAAACATGTAAACACGGCGCACACATGAGCCCCGAATAAAAATGGTAGTATATATATGAGTCAAGCTGCAAAAATGAAAAGTCTTTTGTTTTTTGTGTTTTATTTTTTTTTTCTTTGCTTTGTGGTGAAACTCCCTATCGTGCCTCCAAGCCAAGTCTCTATAATTTCTCTCACCAAGTCCACTGTTGCGTTTGCACCAAGTGATGTGCTGGGAACTGTGGCGCCGCGGCGCTGTACTGCGCGTTATACTGCATGTGTTGGAGTGACTGGGCACTATAAGCCGAGAAGGGGATCCCGGCCTGAAAAGTGGCC